>NW_024468215.1:0-333 GCF_001896365.1 Talaromyces amestolkiae
ATCTTAAATTATATCTCTAAGCTATATATAAAAAACTAGAGTATTAATTTATTAAATCTTAATATAAAGAAATTAATAGATTAATAAAAAAAGAAATTTTTAAAATAATAGATATAATAAATATTTTTTCTAGTATATAAATCTTTAACTTATAATTTATAAATAAAGTTAAGAATTTTAGAATAAATAAAGTCTTTAAGAAATTATACCTAGTTATATAAGTTTATAATAATATTAATAAAAGCTTTATATTAACTAAATCTTCTATTATTTAATATTATAATTAATATTTAATATTATACCTTATACTATATAAAAAGAATTTAAAGCTTT
>NW_024468215.1:543-1020 GCF_001896365.1 Talaromyces amestolkiae
ACTTAATATAGAGATTTTTATATATAATCTATATCTTCTATATTATATTAAATTAAACTCTAGTTTTAAAATAATTAATATATAGATAGATAATATCTTATTTTTTATTAATAATAAATTTATATTATATAAATAGTAAGAAATTAAGAATATTAGAATTATAAATAAGCTTTAGAATATATTTTTATATTAATAATTATTAAAATTTAATAGTAATCTTATTTTAGAGTTTACTTAAGGAGTAATGCTAAATTAAGAATATATTTATATACTAATTTATATTATATAAGAGTATAATATAGATATAATAAGCTTAAAAAATAAGATCTAAAAAGATATAACTTTAATAAAATAGTATATTATTTAATATATATTAGGCATCTATATTATTTCTATATATTAACTTAAAGCTTTATTTAATCTATTATATACTACTTAAGTAATAAGCCTAATAAAGAATAATATTAAAATACTAAA
>NW_024468216.1:0-459 GCF_001896365.1 Talaromyces amestolkiae
TCTTAGAGGATTAATAGTATTAGTATTAATCCTCTAAGATAGTCTTTAGATAAGATTATTTACTAGACTAATCTAGTAATCTAATTAATATAGAATACTATAATTATATACTAATATCTTCTTATTATAAGAGTATAGCTTAGTAGAGATATTATCCTTTTTATAGCTACTATAGATAATATAGACTAGCTTATATATAAGAATAGCTAGATTTATACCTTTAAAGTAGAGATTTATATCTAAAAATATATCTAGAATATAGTAATATATAATATTAGTATTAATATTAATCTAAAATAAAAGATTTTTAAAATAATATTTATCTTTTAAAATATTATTATATTTATATATATCTTAGCTCTATTTAATACTATATATATAGACTAGCTACTTAATAAATAAAAGATCTAAGAATTAAAACTTCTATAAGCTTATTTTATTATAATATTTAATAATAAA
>NW_024468217.1:0-455 GCF_001896365.1 Talaromyces amestolkiae
TAGATTTTAGTTATTTTTTACTTTATTTTATATATATAGAATCTAGGCTTTATAAATAATCTAAATCTTAATTTTTATTAAATATAATTTTAAAATAATGTTAGTAGACTTTATAAAATAAATTAAAAGTAATCCTACGTTTAATTATATATAATTGAATGTAGGATTCTATAGAAAAAGATTTATTCTAAATTAACTAATTAGAATTTAATATTATATAGTAAAACTAAATATCTAGATATAATAAGAGCTCTAGATTCTATATTTTTAATTAAAATTTGAAAATATCTAGATTTAAATTTATTATTATAAGATATATAGATTTCTTAGTATTTAATTTTATATAATTTAGTAATATAGAAGCTAAATATAAGTCTTATTAATCTAGTTAGTAAGGCCTTAATATTTTTATTTATTATATAGAGTTCGAATCTTATTAATATCTATTTTTTTTT
>NW_024468218.1:0-435 GCF_001896365.1 Talaromyces amestolkiae
ATCTAATAATACCTAATCTTTTTATTTTATAGAAGATATACTCACTAGAATAAAGTTAAATTAAATAAGAATAAATATATAATCTATATTATATTATTATTTATATTTCTTTAAGTAGTTTACTAGCTAGTTAAATAATATAGATAATATCTAGATTAAATTAATAATAATCTTAGTATTATTAATTTTATATATTATAATATTTAGAGATAGAAGTTATTCTAATTTATATTTATTTATAAGATTAATAAAATATATAATATTATTATTAGTATATTAATATTAAGTGCTCTACTAGAGTAAATAATAAAGATTAAAATCTCTTAGTATAATATTTTATATATTAGATTAGATTATTTTCCAAAAAAAGAATAGTAATAATATTTCATTATTAGCTATACTAGAATTATATATATTATATATATAGATAATATC
>NW_024468219.1:0-424 GCF_001896365.1 Talaromyces amestolkiae
TCAAACAACCAAACTCCCATCAAAAAATAATTACCAAAAACATCTTCATTACAATTTACTAATTCTCAAAATAACATCAACAAAACTCAAAAAATTTAAAAAACCCACAATAATATAAAATACTACTCAAAATCTTTACCACCCATCTCATTCCAATTCCTAACCACAAAATATCAATACCCATAAACAACACTCACACCTCACTCACACTCAAAACAACCTAAACAAATCCATACTTTCCAACAAAACACACCCATCCAACCTAAACAAAACAAAAATTCACATTTCATTCATCACCCTTAACCAACTTTCAAACAACCAAACTCCCATCAAAAAATAATTACCAAAAACATCTTCATTACAATTTACTAATTCTCAAAATAACATCAACAAAACTCAAAAAATTTAAAAAACCCACAATTAT
>NW_024468220.1:0-423 GCF_001896365.1 Talaromyces amestolkiae
ATATAGTATATATATATACTTTACTATAGACAGCTATATATAATAAAATATAATAATACTCTACCTATATAATACTATAGAGAAAAGTAATATATATTAAAAATATAAAATAATATAATATAAGCTCTACTATAATATATATCTTTATATTATCAAGTTTAGGATTATCTAACTCTAGATTCTGCATAAGAATAGATATTAAAGCCTAGCACTACAACAGAGAAGGGTTTTTATCCAAAGATTGAGTATATTGGCCTATAGTTTTCCCCTTATAGGATTCAATAGACAGACCCAGACGTCCCTAGCTGGACATATTGGGATTAGGTTATTATTATAAAATTAACTAAGTCTATAAAGCTGAAAAAAAAAATTTAAAAAAACAATATTTTAATAATATATAATATTAAAAATAATATTTAGAAT
>NW_024468221.1:0-417 GCF_001896365.1 Talaromyces amestolkiae
AAATTTTAGTAGAATTAGTTTACTTTAATTTTATTATTTTATTCTAGATAAAAGCTAATTTAATAAAATTATAAAGTATAATTTAATATTAATATAATTTATTATAATTATTATATTTTTTATATTATAGAGTTTCGCTTATTTATTTCTTTAAATATTAATTTAATTTTTCTAATAAATATTTTATTAATTTTATTATTTTATTTTTCTTTAATTTCTTTAAATGATAATTATATATATAATTTAAACTAGTCTATTACATCTTTTTTTAAGAAGATAGAAATAGCTAGAATTTTATCTATTTTTTTTATAAATAGATAGATATTAGCTACAAAAATAAAGCTATATTTATATTAAGAAGAATTATAGATTCTTTTAATCTTTTTTAAATAGTATTAGTTTATTAATTTGTAATTA
>NW_024468222.1:0-414 GCF_001896365.1 Talaromyces amestolkiae
TAATTGAACTTTTAAACCTAGCTAAACTTTTGAGCCCAGCTGAACTTTTTTTGACCCCAGCTGACCTACAACCTGTATTAAAATTACTATTAATAAATCTAGTAAGTAATAAAAAAAAGTCTTTATAGCTTCTAATATCTTATAAATTAAGCTTAAAAACAAGTAGAAATATATAATTAAAGAATTATATTAACTCTTTATAGTAATAATAAAATTATAAAATCTATTTAGAATAAAATAAGACTTTTTTAATAAGTTTTTTTCTCTAATCTATTTACTATAGATCTATTAGATATAAAAGATTATAACTATTTAAAATTAATTAAGATACTTCTAATTACTATATATAAACTAGAATAAATAATCTATAGATTGCTTATAGATAAAATATCTAGAAATAATAAAATTTCTAAT
>NW_024468223.1:0-398 GCF_001896365.1 Talaromyces amestolkiae
AACATCAACACCTTACAACTAAAAACTAAAACAAAACAAATAACAAAAATTTCAAATAACACTTCATACTACCATAAATTTTTTAAACCTTCCAAATTTTATTAATATTATTCCAAAAATTAACAAACCATAACAAAAATATTCTTAACAACCATCTTTTAATAAAAATCCAACTATTCAAAAACCAACCAAAAATAATAAACAAAATATAAACCCTTATCTCACCTAAATTAAATAAACATACTTCATTAAAAAACATAAATCCACCTAAACTATCCCAAATATAAACAAAATATAAATATCACCCATAAACATCAACACCTTACAACTAAAAACTAAAACAAAACAAATAACAAAAATTTCAAATAACACTTCATACTACCATAAATTTTTTAAAC
>NW_024468055.1:600000-776889 GCF_001896365.1 Talaromyces amestolkiae
CCCATTTGTCGCCGGTTCGGTGATGCGCCTTCGAGAGCACTCGGTACGCCGCAAGGTCCCAGTTCTGAGGGTTGCCACTGGTGATATCCTGCTTCATTCGAAGAAATGCAGCCTGTGGCTGGTATTTTCCGTCACGCATATCCCGGAATTTCTGCAAATTCGTCTCGACATCCTGCTCGGCGTGCGCGCAGCGGTAGCGTGGCGAAGTGCCCTTTTCTCCTCCTCGCTGGAGCTTGATTTCGGCCTCGTTGCAGTGGCAGACATATGCTTTCTCTATCTGGATGAGCTTCTCGGCGAGGTCATATAGTCTCTGGAAGTTGTCGCTCGAGTATGTAATGGCGTGTGGCTTGAAGCCTAGCAAAACCATCGCGTGAGTTTTTTGTCATTCGTAATATCTAGCGATCGCCATACCGAGCCACTCCACAACTTCGATGATTGATTTGAAGTATATTTCTTCTTCCGCCTCGGGATTGGTATCGTCGAACCTGACTGGTCAGCCGTTGGTTTTTCTTTTTCTATGCGTCGCGAATGATTTTACCTAAGATTCTGCACATATATTAGCTCGCGTGACTCGATGTACGCATTACACAAAGGAGATTCTCACCGTTACTCCACCGTGGTAACGCGCAAAGCCAAAATTGATCGCAATAGCCTTAGCATGACCTTTTTTTTCGTTTAGCATAGATCGCGGACTATCTCGATATGTTGGAGCAAAATACCTAAATGCAAGCTTTACCGACAGTTAGAAAAGATACTCGAAACGTCAGAGAAACGGTAACATACAATCCATTGGGTTCAGGCGGAAACCGAGTCACAGTATCCTTTCCAGTCGGCCGCTCATCGTAAACTTTTGCCAAAAATCCCTCCTTGAACATCGCGTCTGGATCGAGCTGAGCCTCCTCCGGTTTGGCCTTTTTCGCAGCGGCGTTATCCTTGTTGACGTTCTCCTTGGGTGGTGCTGCTGCTCTGGCGGCTTCTGTCTTTGCCTTTTTTGCGCGTTTCGCGAGACGTTTCTTCAATTCGCTCTTGGAGACCATCTCGCCGGTCTCTTCGTCGAGCTGCAGCTTAGCTGTACCTTCGGTAATGGCGTCCGCCATGGTCGTCGGTAGGGGCTCCGGGGCGGAGATCGGTCGACTAGAGATATAATGCGCGTAAAGAGATGTTGAGATAGCGAATTGAGGTGACTTTGTCGCAATCGGAGGTGCTGATTCAAGGGATGATGGAAAAAGTCGCGGTTGGCAGCGGGGTACAAATCAGAATTGATTCTTTGTGAGTCAACTGATAAGATAAGGGTAGCCACGCACGCTAGTCCGTTTCGGGATTTCACTATAAAAGTGACTCAGAAAAGTGGCTGAGCGTGATACAAAGGCTGTTGAGTCAATCTTTTATTTGAAGAAATGATTGATGACATCCAGGAGTATCGAGGGTCTCATGAGGCAGTGTCTAGGGAAGGTAAGCTCATATCCCCCTATCGTGTGTGGTGCATTAACCGGATATAGATCCATAGAATCACCACGGTATGTATTTAGGCGTCGAGCATTGAAGGGTACTATCTTACGTCTCTATCCACATGGCCCTCACAGACACGAAGACTTGACTATGGGTGACTTCATCGCTGTGCTCTGGGCCATAATTGGTCAGTCTATGACAATAGACGCGATTCTTGCCAGCCATTCAGAGCCAAACCAACATTTTCCAGAGATTGGGGAGAATCTAGTGAGTTCTTTCCATGGATAAGTGCGGCTGAAAACCAACTCCATCATTCGAAATTCATCACCATTTCTGAATCACAATCTAGTTTGAAAAGGTGTAAATATTGCGGAGAAAAAAAAGTAAAATAAAACAAACAAACAAAAGAACAAGAATAAAGGTGCAGCAAAAATGGTCGGTTTCTGTCGCAACTTCTTCACCCTGACTACTCTGACGAACCCAACCACCGAAGTCATGTCCGCTGCTGCCCAAAAGGCCGTCGAACTCGCAATGCTTGGCCAGATTGACGAGGCCTCCGCCATTTTTGCGGTCCTTGCACAGCATTACCTCTCGGAGACTGTTGAAGAACGTGAAATCCTTCCATTCAATCAAAGGGTTCCCAAAGAGACTCCATTCTTTTACGAAATGCTCGACACCTTGCCACCGGGAGTAGGAGAAGTTGACACGCTTCCTAGTGAAGAAGAACTGCAGTGTCTTGAGAAACAATTCCTATATGAAATCCAACCTCACTTGAGAAATGAGCCCCCAATAGATATTGGTCAACATGCGACAGAAGCCAACTTTGAGAAAGTGAATAGTCTAGTGCAGAAAACATTAGAGTCTGACGGTCATTTCTCGCATATAAATGCGACGACAGGGAGTGCGGTATGTCGTTCAGTTTTCATTTTACTGACAAGAGTGACTATAGAGGGATAAAATAGAGCTAATCGAGATGATAACAGGCATTAGATTTCTCGTCTTACCTAACTAGTCTTCTAAGCATCTCTTTGTACCTTGGCAAAACTGCCGAAGCAGATGACATTATGGCTCGCATTGCTAGCCGCATCCATGCAGCAGCGCAAGCTAGAAACCTATCCCGTCTCCGACCTGTATGGAAGAGATATTTCAAGTCTGGCTGGTTCCGTGACAAACTTGGACTGCTAGATGATGAACTAAAGGAATACGCGGAGTTCATTCTCAAAGTGACAAAGAAGAGACTAGCAGAAAGGCCAGTAAGGCCCAGTGATCTGTTTAAGGATAAAAGCTTTGAGGAAATGCTCGACGAGCTCAATCAGAATACGCTGCGGCTGCCGGAGGTGTGGGAGGAATGGGTGCAGGAGGGTCTTGCGCATGGCGACGAGTCTGGAGCGATTCCAAGCACCATTCTTCGCGAACCAGCGACCGCAGACGAAATTGCCATCGCGGAATCGAGATTAGGCTGTTCACTGCCAGATGATCTCAAACATTTCTACAGTCTTACCAACGGCTTGCGAGCCGTCCTCTCAGGACCTTATATTTACATGCTCGAAACCCCTCTTCTGAGGGTCCAAGAACTGTTCTGGGAAGACAATTGTGGCTACGGCTTTAATTTGTTCCCAGAATATTTATTCGCAGCAAAGTTTGTGCCTTTTCGCATTGAGTGGCCGGATATTGAATGTGGAGCAATCGCCATGTACGAGTTTAATGGGCAGGGGACAATGTACATGTGGTATTTGCAAGGGGAGGTACTGGTGAAAGCTAAGAAAGCCCTTGATAAGGCCTATCAGGAGGCGGGAGAGCCAAAAAAGAAAATTATTGATAACCTGGTGGAACAATACCATGGAAGCTGGGAGAAGTTGCGGGATCTACAATCATGCTGGTGTCAAGTGGCCTGGGGAGAGGGTGTGGAAGCCCTGTTTCATGATTTTCGGGACTTTCTGAGTCATGTGGTGTACAAGAGTCGGTATGAAAAGGATAAAAGTCCACTTAAGCTGCCTGAAGATGACCTCTGAAGAGGCAGATTGTACGCAAAGTACATCTACTTTTTAAAGTTTTTATAAGTTTTATTTTTAATTTCTACTCTCTCTAATATCTTTTCTTACCTTATCTATACTAAGACTTACTATATAAACTACTTAATCACATTTTCTTTAACTTTATTCTTATTCTCATAGCATATGTACTAAAGAGATATAATAGAATTATTTTATTACTATCCTCAATATAATAAACACAGCGTATAAATCCACTTATCTATTCTTATTAGATAGTGAGTATGCCTCTCTATAAAATATTACTAAGAAACCTCTTTGCTAAACTAGCGTGCATATCTTTATATAATAACTCTGTATAGCAGCCTGTGCTAGATAATTTCACTCTTTAAGTTAGACACACAGTATAATACATGACGCGTTCCCACTCAATTTCTCAAGATCCCACAACTACCAAAAGTCATAGGTCTATATAGTTTCATGCAATCCAAGATTGAGGTACCTAAGTTTCCGGGATCAGTCATTCCGGGGTCACATTTACTGTCTGCCTTCCTGTCCTGAGACGCATCAACCCTGTTGAACATCGATAGGTCCATCTCTGGCATGTCAACGTTTGATCGACTGTTTTCGACGTGAGATAAGCTAATATCTATTCGGACTTAACAATATCACAAGTATGAATCTCCGTGGATGCAAGGATGTAAACAAGTATTTACAATGAAGGTAGATGCAAGAGTCGTCGCGGAACCTTAATCATGGTCTCGGGCATCGAAACCGGTCTTCGTCTTGGTCAACGTTCGCAAAGAAGAAACAAGAAAATCTTCGCGTCCGTAATTGAATAAGCTCATCCTTCAGCTATGACTATGCTACATGAAAAAAAGAGGGGTAGATGACTACCTTACGTATGCGGGGATCGCGAGTATGTCCAGCGAAATCGGGATAAAAACCGCCGAAACTGAGTCAAGATACGGTATCGGAATAGAGAGTGCTATTGGTATGAGACTGTCTTGTATTTACTATGTATGGAGTCTTGCTTTCATGTATCAAGAAACTACTGCCCTTTGCCCACTTTGTTAATGTATTCGAGAGCATTTATGACAAGGTGCTTACAATGTATGCAAGCGCAATGAGTGAAATCCTGCCATGAGGCAAGTCAATCAATCCTCCACAGTGCCCGCAATAGTCCCCCCAATCTTGCTTTACCGCTAGTTTATACGAGTCAGGTCTTACGGTATTAATTCTAGCGGTAATGACTGTCATGCGATCCTTCGAAGTAATTTTACAAAGTCTAACAGCCGTATTGTATCCGTATCATAAAAAGCTTTCGTATTCGTAATTCTAAGTGGTGTATCTTTTGAGGACGTGGAACTAGTAATCTATCTGAAAATAACAACTTCAAACATGCAATACTTTGCAGAGATAAAATCAGTATCCGATTAGTCCACTTGTGTCCAACTACACATTTTCGTAGTGTTTGCTTGGCGAACGTACGTAAATAATGGCGGACGAACAACAGCAGCGGTTTGAAGGCATCCGATCAGTCGCGGTCATAGGAGCTGGTATCAGCGGTATTATGGCAACGAAATATCTACTCCAAGCCGGTCTCGATGTGACTGTATTTGAGCGGAATAAAAAGCCGGGCGGCGTATGGTTGGTTTGCTGCATATATTGTCAAATAATTTGGCTTCGCTGACGCGGTAATCCCTCAGGCTGTACGACGAGAAGAAAGCTGCTGAGCCACCTTATAGCGCCACAAAGCCCCTCGAGACGGCTCAGGCTTTGTGTCCGTGGTACCAGGAGGCGAATCAGCAAGACGGGATTGTTTCAGCAGAAGATGCACTCAGACATGCCCCTCCGGGAGCATGCTATGAGGGTCTTACGAATAACTTCTCGTTGATTACGATCGAATTGAAAGACCTCCCATGGTTATGGGAAATTCCAATGACGACACCAGAATGTCCTGATAACGCATGTGAATGGACTACACACCGAAACATTTTACAATATGTTCAGAACGCCGCGTCTCATGTGGGACTAGAAGACCGGGTTCAGTATTGCACATTGGTCGAGAGAGTGAAGAAAGAGGGTGGCAAATGGCAAGTGACGACAGGAACCTTAACCAGCACAGCATCAGAGAATACTGGGGAGGAGATGTTCCAGATAAGACATCGGAAACGGGTAAGGATTGCATGCTGAACATCCAATACTATACAACAGGGAGGTGGCTCAAATCAATAGGAATTCGATGCTATTGTAGTAGCATCTGGCCACTACAATACACCACGGTTACCTTCTATCCCGGGTCTCCTTGAATGGCGTGAAGCATATCCTGACCGTGTCGAACATTCCAAGTCATATAGACATCCTCAGCAGTACGCGGGCAAGGTGAGAGTCTCATCATTACGTAAAAAGAAGATTTGGCTGATGAATAAAAAAAATCAAAAGAATATATTACTGGTTGGAGCTGGAACTTCTTCGACAGAGATAGCGCGTGAGCTTGGTCCTTTCGTCAAGAAAATGTATCAATCCGGACGTGGTTCTCCATTTGACCTACCGCTTGATTTCATCCCGGAAAATTGCCATCGGATTGCTGAGATTGAATCATTTGGGACCTTGCAAAACAGTATTGAAAATGCAACGACTACCGAAGGCCACCTACCCGGTGAGGTGACGCTCAAAGATGGCATGATCTTGCAAGATATTGATATCGTGATCGTTTGTACCGGATACCACTTTGCTTATCCATTTTTGCCAGAATTACACGCAGACGACGAATCTGCCAATGTGGATGTTTCCCAGGTGCTGGTTACTAACGGAAGCTGCACGCTCAACTTACACAAGGACATGTTCTACATACCGGATCCAACACTAGCCTTTGTAGGAATCTCGCAATTCATCGCCACTTTCTCCTTCTTTGAGTTTCAGGCCATGTTTATCGCTTCAGTGTTCTCTGGTAAAGCAAGTTTGCCGAAACAGGAGGAATTGAGGCGAATTTATGAAAAACGTCTGGCTGAGAAGGGTGACACGAGGTTGATGAATGGTAGACAGGATGAGGAGGTATCATACGTGGATGAATTGGTGGCACAAATCAACGTTATTAATCCAACAAAACCAGTTGAGGGATTCTCGGCGAAATGGCATGCGGCTCGAGATGCTGGGAAGTTACAAAAGATTCGGGCGCGGTTTGCTAGAGAGAAAGCAGAACGAGAAGCCAAGGAGACTACAGTGTGATCATAGATAGATTCGTTGTCCCATAATACAAGAATAGATACAAACAAATTGTGTCATGTTTTGAGGTCATATGCTGCATTATCTTCCTTTTTCTCATGTTCCCAATTCTTAGGTATTATACTCGGCCCTGCTTCCTGCAATGCTTTCGCTTTGGCTTGCAAAGCCCGCTGCACGGCCGGTCGAGCAAGAAGACGCTTCCTCCAAGAAGTCCAATTCGGACAGTCCTCATATAATGTCTTCATAAAAAGTTCACCCTCACACATATCAGCCACCGCCTCATCCCATGTCACAAAAGCTAGGTCTGCGATTGTACATTTATTACCAACAAGATATTCTTTGTTAGCGAGAGCAATGTCCAGCACCCCAATGACGCGCCGAATCTCTTTTCGGTAGCGGCTTATCGCTGATGGAAGATACTCATGATGTCTGAAGACAAACCAGCCAGCTAATCGATGATCAGTTTTCAAGCATGAGTCTAGCAATGGGATGTGCAGAACAAACCTTGTCCGTAATACGGTCCCTGGCCCGACATTTGAAAATACAGCCACTGCTTCATATTGAAATGATCTGGTCCTTGAGGACACCAGAGCGTCCCCGAAGGATCATATGTTTGTACAAGATACTCGTTGATGGCGGCTGATTCCCAGAGTACCATGCCCGTATTGGGATCCTCAATGCAAGGAACTCTTCCATTAGGGTTGAGATCTGTGAACGGGGGCTTCTTTACATCTTCGGGTTCAACGAATCGGTTTTCGTAAGGCAAGTTGAGCTCCTCGAGGATGATAGCGCATTTCCAGGGATTAGTGCCTAGTTCTGTGGATTTCAAAAAGACGGCTGTCAACGGTAACTATCTTTACGATCAGACTCGAAAGACTACTTACGATGTGTGTATAGAACAATAGGCTTCATGGTGCATGTACTCGGCATCATTCAATTTTGAAGTAGTCTAGAAAGTTATTGGTCCGCAAATCTCGATAAGCTCAAGGCATCATGGGAACCCTTCACTCTGTTACAGTGCAGTAATGTGTATTTTATGTATGTGTATTACTAGTACCATGCATTTCTCTGACGACATGTATCGTATTTCAATACAGCACAGCCAAGCCTCTAGGGCTGAGTATGTCTAAGCGGCTCCACTCACGCACTTATAGAAACCTTAATACAGTAAAGTCTAATCCTTAAACCAATTAGAGTTCAGCCACAATCATCCGATGTTTACTTGATGTTACACTCAGACCGGGGTCGCCCGTGGGGTAAAAAACTTGGTGACCTTCTGTTTCTTCAGGTTCGGTGAGTCTTCTCGCACTCCATGTGATCTGTAGCTTAGCTTCATTGGGTGGTGATATGCATGGTTGCGTTGCCAGTTTCTTTTGATCCTGCTGAAAGTTAAAATGAGGGGTACTGGAGGAACCCGAGATGATGATTCGTTCGTTTTATCCTGTTGATATGCTTTGCATATCCAAGATGGTGATTGATTATTCGTAAATTGATTCAGCTTTCTACCCTTTCGTATATCGTTACGAAGCTAGTTGTGTTCTGCAGGTCGATGATTAATACTGCCACCTGAATTCATTACCAAGCGATTCCGAGTCAGTGGTTTGTTTTGTTTTAGACAAACCACATCTCTGATCCATTTCAGCATTGGCCCGCTCAGATAACCGCTTCTTCATTTGAAACTTCTCGTCCCGTTGGCCTCTCAAGGCCAACTTTTCGTGTCCCTCCACTCAAGTGTCATTATGGGCCACCACCCAAACCTCACGCGGATTCAGTGTGATGGAACTTCCAGAGTCGGCTCAATCCGTTTATTGAAACAAAGGTACCCTAATAAGCAGCTGACGAAGTGGATATGGTAATCTTCAAGTATGGGGAGACGGAATGGAATACTAAATCTGAAACCTATTTGGGCTAAGAGCCGAAAACTGGAAAGAGTATCGATAGAGAGGAAGTAATAGCATAACAGTAACAGGTATACAATAAATTAAACGTATGTACATGTAATTTTCATCTAGTAAAACTATTAAAAGCACTATTTCGCACTGTTGAGGAAGGCTTTATTTCCTCACAATTACACTTTCATCATCCTCACCCAAATTTACCTAGATCCCTCACCTTCCATCTCTCCTCCTTCTACTGCAGGTACAATAACTAGACTGACAAGGAAGATTGAGAGCTAGCAATCAAGCCTCACAGCTCTTGAATTGCGTGATCTGTTGGCTTTTTTACCTTATCCCTTGCATTGTGTACCTATCAGAGAAGAGTCCACACAACACACACAAAATCTTAAATGACTAGTGCGGCGGCACTCCAGGGGTCTGCCATGGCCTTGACAGAATCGAGTGAGGTCACCTTCAAGGCGACAGGCTCATTTGAAAAAGAGCCAATTGCCATCGTCGGCATGGCAGCAAAGTTTCCTCAGGAAGCACGAACAGTAGAAGATCTCTGGAGTTTCCTGTTGCAAGCCCGACAGGCCATGACAGATTTTCCTAAAGACAGGATTAATCGTCATGGCCATTATCATCCAGATGCAGAGCATGGTGGAACGGTAGATATTCCGCGGTACACATTCCAGTCAAATGCTAACTAGTAATCATTAGTTTCACGTCAAAGGAGCGAATTTCCTCCTGGATGATCCAGTAGATTTTGATGCACCCTTTTTCAAGGTGACAAAAACAGAGCTATATACACTTGATCCTCAACAGAGACTTGTCATGGAGAACACATACCATGCTCTTGAAAATGCAGGAATTCCCATGAAAGATGTCACGGGAAGTAAGACGTCAGTGTATACCACCGGTTTCAATGTCGACCATGCCGCTCTTTTGAATACAGATCCAGAAACTACGCTTAAATACAGACCGCAAGGTACTACTAATTCTATTATTGCCGGCCGTGTGAGTTGGTTCTATGATCTCAAAGGTCCCTGCATGACCATTGATACTGCCTGTTCGAGTAGTATGGTTGCATTACATTTGGCTTGTACAAGTTTGCAATTAGGTGAAAGCGATATGGTGAGTCTCAAGTGCTCGAATATTTCTGATTGGAGGGTTATTGACGATTCCTACCAGTCTATTGTTGCTGGCGCGAATTACCTGGCCAACCCAATGGATATTATGGGAATGGCTCATCACGGTTTCTTGTCTCCAGACGGAAAGTGTTACAGTTTTGACCACCGAGCGAATGGATACGCTCGTGGAGAAGGTGTTGGCAGCATTGTTGTGAAGAGGCTATCAGATGCCATCCGCGATGGAAATACAATCAGGGCTGTCATTCGTGGCTCTGGTGTAAATCAAGATGGTCGAACAGCCGGTATTACACTCCCTAGTGCCAGTGCACAGGAGGAGCTCATCCGCAACGTCTATGCCGCGGCAGGCTTGGACCCTAAAGATACCAGAATGCTGGAAGCCCATGGAACAGGAACGTCAGCTGGAGACCCCATCGAAGCTAGTGCAGCAGCTAAGATCTTTGGTCCACATCGGAGTGCAACTGATCCTCTGTATATTGGTGCCATCAAATCAGGCATTGGTCACTTGGAAGGTGGTGCTGGTGTTGCTGGGGTAATCAAGTCAGTTCTTGTGCTCGAGTCCGGTATCATTCCGCCCAATGTCAACTTTGAAAAACCGAACCCAAAGGTTCCTGTCAAGAGATGGAACTTGAAGTTTCCTCTAGACAATACACCTTGGCCAACCAAGGGAACAAGGAGAATATCCGTGAACTCGTTTGGTGTTGGTGGTACGAACGCACATGTTATACTGGACGATGCTTTTAGCTATTTGACGTCCCGTAACATCGTTGCGATTCATAATACTGCGGAATCTGTACCAACTCAAGATGACATTCACCAAAGATTGAAAGTTTTAGAGAAGCCCGCAATTAATGAAGAACCGGTACAGAACGGCACAGTGACCGGGGAACCACAAATAAATGGTCATCTAGAAAATAGACATGAATCAAATGGGGTTCTAGAGGTGAATGGGCACGGCAAAACCAACGGGATTGAACCAAAACCGAAGAACATAATTTTTCGTTTCAGTGCATTCGACGAACAAGGTATACGGCGAAACGCCACAAAGCTGGCAGACTATTTACAGAAACCTGGCTCTTTTAACGCTGCGGCTGAATTGGATTTTCTCGACAGATTGGCATTCACGCTTTCCGAGAAGAGATCAACATTCCCCTGGAAATCCTTCTTGGTTTCAAATTCCGTCAAGGATCTCTCGGAAAAGCTTACTGGCGATGATTCGTTAGCTGTTTTCCGAACTGGTAACAAGCCAAGAATTGGGTATGTTTTCACTGGACAGGGTGCTCAGTGGTACAACATGGGTAAAGAGCTTTTGGAATATCCTGTTTACCGCCGAAGTATGGAAGAAGCATCGAATTATATGAGGTCAATTGGAGCAGAGTGGTCGGTCCTCGACGAATTGCTGAAATCGCAGGAAGAATCCAGAGTTAACTCACCGGCGCTATCACATCCATGTTGTGCCGCTCTTCAAATTGCTCTCGTTGATCTACTCGCCACTTGGGATATCTTCCCTTCCCGTGTTGTAGGCCACTCCTCTGGTGAAATAGCAGCTGCCTATGCTGCTGGTAAAATTGGTAGACACGCAGCCTGGAAAGCTGCATACTGGCGTGGAGTTGCATCTGCAAAACCCTTGCATGTTAAGGGCTCGATGCTGGCAGTTGGGCTTTCAACAGAAAATGCCAAATCATACATTGACAGAGTCAACCAGGAAATCAGTGGTGAACTGGTTATAGCTTGCCTAAATAGCCCTAAAAACAACACTATATCCGGAGATGAAGCGAAGATTGATGCGCTTAAGGTACTTCTTGATCAAGATGAAGTGTTTGCACGGAAACTCAACGTGGCGAATGCGTACCATTCAGGTCACATGAGTTATGTGGCGACTGACTATCTTGAGGGAATGGGTGATCTAACTACTGAGGCTCCGGACAGTCGATTTCAAAATGTGTCGATGTATTCAAGCGTTACTGGGGATCTCGTTACGGAAACAGTCCTTGACGCTACTTATTGGGTTAAAAATATGGTCTCGCCAGTACGATTTGCTGATGCATTGATTGCTATGGGATACAAACGAGAAGACAAGAAGGCTAAGCTTCAGCTTAATACCGACTCTGAATATCTCGTGGATGTTATTCTAGAAATCGGCCCACACGGTGCTATGAGAAGTGCGATCAAAGAGACTATGGCAACCCAAATTAGAGGAAGTTCTGTGGAGTATATGAGCGTTCTCGATAGAACGGCGCCAGGCACGAATGTAATTCTCAATGCAGTTGGGAATCTCAGTTCTCGGGGCTTTCCAGTCAAACTTCAAGCCGTCAATCAGACAACAGGGAAGAAAAGCCCTAAGATGCTGGTTGATCTCCCTCCGTATAGTTTCGATCATGCCGAGCGAATTGTACACGAGAGCAGGCTGAGCCGAAATTTCCGACTAAGAAAGCATCCAAGGCATGATCTGTTTGGAGCTCCGGTTACTGACTGGAATGAAGACAATCCTCGTTGGCGTCAGATTATCCGTCTCAGTGAGCTCCCTTGGTTGAGAGATCATATTGTGACGGAAAGTGTGGTTTACCCAGGTGTCGGCTACATTATCATGGCTGTCGAAGCTTGTCGTCAAATCGCCGACCCAGCTTTGACTATCACAGGATTCCGATTGAAAGACATTTCGATCAAACGTGCGTTGATTGTTCCCGATTCCAAGGACGGAATAGAGACGAGTCTCTCCATTACCAAGATGGATGAGGCTAGTATGCTGCCGTCACAAATTTGGAATCGTTTTGCCATCTCTTCATATAACACCGTGGGAGACAATTGGATTGAGCATTGTACTGGATATATCTCTATTGAGTACGAGGCAAAAATTAATCCAATTGACAACGGCCGTGAAGCCAGCTGCGAGGCCGCCAAATGGCGCGAGACACTTAAAAAAACTTACGAGCAATGTCGATCGCCTATGGATATTAACAGTATCTATGACAATCTCGTTACAACCGGTCTTAACTTTGGTCCCCTTTTCAGAAATCTAGGGGATGTGAAGGGAAGTGGTCAAAACCTCGGAGAAATCGCTGCAACGGTCACGGTTCCTGATATGGCCAGAGTAATGCCCAAGCAATTTATGCACCCTCACTTGATTCATCCCAGCACTATGGACAGCATGTTCCATCACTTCCTGCTGTCTGTTCTTGATCTGACCGGCAAATCCACTTTGGAATGTGCCATCGTCCCAGTGTTTGTCAAGGAGGTCTGGCTTTCGGCCAAGATTCCTTCTACGGCCGGTTCACAGCTGAAAGGCTTTGGAAAATCGACGATGATTGCATATGAGAAGTATGAATCCGATATTATGATGTGGGATAGCTCTGGTGAGGAAGGGTTAGTCTCAATCAAAGGGCTTCGAGCCACGCCGTTAGAATCAAATGTCACAGCAGATGTGCAAAAACGCAATCTATGCCACACCGTTGAATGGCCCGTTGACGTCGACTTCCTCACACCTGATCTCTTTTCAAACATTCCAAGGTCTTCTTCTGAAGCTGAAAAGACATATTTGCACAAGATCAATCGGATGCAGTTGGCTGTGATGTTCAATGTGACTGATGCTCTTGACAAGCTCGCAATAGACTTTGATCCAAGTGTCTTGGACGGACACAAGCGTCGATACTATGAATGGTTGCTTTACCAGAAATCAAACTTAGAAAATGACCAGATCATTCATTTAACCCACAAAGAATGGGCAGATAGTGTTCACGATGAGGAGTTCAAGCAAAGACTTTATGAAGAGGTCGCAGGGTACAATGGTGATGGAGCTCTTGCAATCCGTATGGGCGCAAACATAGTCCCTTTCTTGAAAGGAGAAACAGATCCATTGCAATTGATGTTCAGTGACGGTATCCTTGACCGCGTTTATGATGAGGTAGTGGCTCTAGGTGACATACCCGCCCTGCTTAAAGAATACCTGCGTCATGTCTATCGAAACTCTTCGAATCTTCGTATTCTAGAAATTGGTGCAGGAACTGGTGCCTCAACTGCTCCCATCCTTAACCTCCTTAGTCCTCTAAGTGACGACGACACATCTTCTAATCTGACGTCTAGAATCCTTCAATACACCTTCACAGACGTCTCAGCTGGATTTTTTGAGAAGGCTAAGGAAAGATTCAGTGCCTGGGGTGATATCATCGAGTTTAAGGTGTATAATGCGGAAAAGGACCCAGCAAGTCAGGGCCTGGCAGCAGGAACCTATGACTTTGTTATCGCCGGAAATGTCGTTCATACGACGGCAAGTCTGCGAAAGACCCTATCCCAGATCCATGCATTACTCAGGCCTGGTGGTAAGCTCTTGATGCAAGAAGGTGTTCGTCAAAACTTTTTGTACTCACCTGTCGCTTTTGGACAATTACCCGGTTGGTGGCAAGGCACAGAACCCAGTCGTGCTTGGAGTCCGTGGGTCCCAGCGGCAGAGTGGGATTCCCAACTTCGAGAAGCCAGCTTCGACGGTATATACTTGGAGTTCCCCGATTGGAAGAATCCTGATCTCCATAACCAAAGTCTCTTTGTTGCCACAGCGATTGAAGGTTCAAAGAAATTGAGGGCAGATGATCTTGTGATTGTAACTTCAAACCAGTCATCACATGAGCTTGTGCAGGCTGTGGAAGCTGCAGTGAAAAGTCGAATCGGCGAAGTGACATGCCGTATTGTAGACTATAAAGATTTACAATCAGACGTATCATTGTCCAAGAGTGTGTGCATTTGCTTAGTTGAGTTGGAACGGGAGACACTATCACTCCTTACAGAAGAGGAATACTTAAATATCCGCCATCTACTATCATACGCAGCTGGAGTGCTATGGGTCACGGGTGACTTTGAACGTGAGCCCACACTAGGAATGATAGTGGGTATGATGCGGTCTATTCGCTGGGAACGTGATGTCGATGAAGCAAACCTCATCCCCCTGTCAATATCCGAGCCTCGACCTGCGATCAATGACATAATTCCGCAAATCATGCGTGTCTTTGAGAAACAATTCCTCAGTGGAGCAGCTGGAAGCAAGCAAAATGCCGAGTACTCAATGAAAGACGGCGTCATATACACGAATCGTTTAAGAGATTTAGATCTGTCGAATGATTACCTAAACTCCAAGTTTATCAGACCGGCGCCAAGAATGACGCCTTTCGGTGAGGCGGGCAGGCCTGTGAAACTGAGTACATCTGCTCCAGGTATGCTCAACAAGATCGAATTTGTCACTGATACCGTATACAACGAACCTTTGGAAGACCATCTCGTCGAAATAGAAGTGAAAGCTGTGGGCTTGAACTTCCGTGATGTTATGATTGCGATGGGTGAACACATGGCATACTCGCTAGGAAATGAAGCCGCTGGAATCGTATCCCGGATAGGATCTAGTGTACCAGACTTGAAAGTTGGTGACCGTGTTGTTTATATGTGCGGTTTCGAGTCAGTTGGATGTTTCCATACCTATGGGAGAGTGCAGTGGCAGAACGTCGTCAAGATTCCGGACAGTCTTAGTTTTGAGATTGCTGCAGGATTACCCTGTGTCTACTCTACTGTGTTGTATGGTCTGTATGACATTGCTAGACTATCAGAAGGAGAAACTATTCTCATCCATGCCGCCGCCGGTGGTGTTGGTCAGGCTGCTATTCACTTGGCCAAGAATGTTGGTGCAGAAATATTTGCCACAGTCTCATCTCCAGAGAAGATGGCTTTACTTATGAACGAATATGACATTCCTGGAGATCATATTTTCTCCAGCCGAGATCTTAGCTTCGCCAAGGGTATCATGAGAATGACCAATGGGCGTGGAGTAGACGTCCTGCTAAATTCCTTGTCTGGAGAAGCTCTTCGCAAATCTTGGGACATCATTGCACCATTCGGCCGCTTTATTGAGATTGGTAAGAAAGATTCACAGTCTGGTGGTCGAGTCGAACTGGCGCCTTTCCTTCGACAGGCGATGATGGCTAGTGTGGAATTGCCTATGATGATGAAGTATAAGCCACTTCTTTTCCGACGTCTCATTGGGCAAACTGTACAGCTCTACACGGAAGGAAAGATTAAACAAGCAATGCCCACACAGGTCTTGAGCTACGATAAGATTGAAGAGGCGTTGCGTACGCTTCAATCCGGTAGAGGAATGGGCAAGATTGTTCTTGTGCCTTCACCGACAGATATAGTTCCTATTGTTCCTGAGCAGCCAGCAAACTACAAGTTTGACAGTAATGCGACATACTTCCTTGCGGGTGGACTGGGCGGTATTGGTCGTAGCATTGGGCAATGGATGGCTTCCAAGGGCGCGAAACACGTCGTCTTCTTGTCGAGAACTGGAAAGGTGACCGAATCGGTGCAGAAGATGATTGATGACCTGAACAGCAAGGATTGTCAAGCTCATATCTTTGCTTGCGATGTCTCCGATAGTGAGCGCGTTAAGGCCGTGGTCGAGGAGGTTAGGAAGACTCTGCCGCCAATTAAAGGTTGTGTCCAGGGATCCATGGTCCTTAGAGTAAGTGTATCTTGCCACGTCACTAATATGATCTTTTTTGTATCGAATATACATTAATAATAATTTCTTAGGATGGTATGTTTGAGAATATGTCGTACGACGACTTCCAAACTGCTGTTCTTCCCAAGGTTCAAGGATCATGGAATCTCCACGAATACCTCCCACGCACATTGGACTTTTTCGTCATGTTGTCATCAGCTACCGGTATTCTCGGTAATAGATCTCAAGCTAACTATGCTGCTGGAAACACGTATCAAGACTGCCTTGCACGATACCGTATTTCACAAAACTTGCCAGCTACGAGTATTGATCTTGGTACCGTCTTGTCGGTTGGCTATGTGGCTGAGCATCGTGAAAATATGACCACACTAGCCAACGTTCTGGAAGTTATTCGCGAGGATGAGATCCATACACTTCTTGAATACGTGATTGATCCCCGTTGCAAGCACGAACCAGGTCCAGAGCGCGCCCAGTTAGTTGTCGGACTGACCACAGCAGAATACCTTCGTCAACGCGGTGTTCCACCACTCTCTTACCTCAGTTATCCGCTATTTACGCATCTCAATACTACATCAGTGTCTCACAGGCATAACAAGGGAGAGGATCCGGCGCACTTAGCGGTCGTCGCTTTACCGTACGCTACCACCAAGGAAGAAGCAGTTACTATTGTGCGTGACGGGATCCGCCACAAACTTGCGTCTTTGCTAGCAATTCCAGTTGATAATATTGATTCGAATAAGAGTGTGAGTAGCAATGGTGTTGACAGTCTTGTAGCTATGGAATTCAGAACGTGGCTAGTGAAGGATCTAGGAGCGGAGGTGCCTTTGCTTGAGATTATGGGAACAGAAAGTTTGGCGACGATCAGCGAGAAGGCTGCGACTGTCAGTAAATTGGTGAAACTGCAGTGATTGTTTTGAATCTAAGTTTCTCTTGATCTAAGGGCCACCATGTGTTAATAACAAAAACCGGTCTCATTGCTTGACTGTGAGAAAAGTAGGTTTCCAGGTACGTTTGCTATGTTAGCAATACATTTCAGTTTATAAATTACTTTCAGTGTATTAAATCCTCTGTGCCCTCCTGCTTGTATCATGTAACTAGACATAAACCTGATTACACGCCTCAAGGAGTTTGATCAGGAAATATTTGAATTCGACTTCCACCTGATATCTAGGTACAGTCAAGTTTTATTTCTTGGTTGCTTCTTATGACTTCTTACAACGCAAGTCATCAAAAAGTTTTTGCAACCTAAAGAGGGAGACAAACTTGAAAGAAGGGGTTGAGAACACATTAAGCCAAGCCTTTTGAAAATAGCGTGCTATATACGGTAACTTTACCTGGTCCTCCCACGTTTTCTACGGCTCACGATCACTTTTGGATCTACTATGGGATACATTGCAGCGAGTCCTCGGGGGTTCAAATTTGGACTCGGGATAGACTGGCCCTGCTCAAACTCGAATTCAAAAAGATATAACAAAATAGCAGCCGCCATCATGACTTCCTGCTCAGCAATAAATCTACCCGAGCAAACACCTGTACCTCCTCCAAAAGATCGTAAGCTGTTATTTTGCTTTTTCAGCTGCTCCGGTGAAACCTGGCCAAAGGTCGAAGGTGACGATGAGTCATCGTCAAGAATAACCCAGCGCCATGGGTTGAACTCGTATGGGTGATGAAATACACATTCCTCGAAATGCATGTTCCGGGTGGGAAGCAATAGAACACTTCCTTTCCTCACAGTGTACCCTTCTATCTCAGAGTCTCGTGTCACAACTCTCGCTGATGCACTGGTGACCCCTAGCCTGAGAGCCTCTTTCCATACTCCTTGGATGAAAGGTTCAGCGCAGAAGTTAGGAATATCAAATTTGATGTCAGTCGGTAACCCATTCTCTGAACTGGAAATATATTGCTCAGCCTTCGATCGGAATTGTTGGAGAAGCTCAGGATGTGTTAATAATGCGGTGACAAGCCATGTTAGCATAGGAGCTGCATTGGTTATAATGCTATCATATCCCATTAACGTTGTTCAATCTAACACAGAGCCGCAGTTTTATAGTCCCACTTACACCCATAGAAAAGAGACCTGGACACACGCTCGACCACGAAGAGTCATGTTATGATCTCGTGCCATTTTTTCTCTCTCCCAATTAAGTTTGATGCCCCATTTCTCATTCCACACCCCATCTTTCTCATCCCAAGATTCGAGTTCAGTGTCACACCAATTGTCAAAGGCCGCCAGCATAAGACGTCGTCCTCGGAGCGTCCAGGGACGGACATAGAATGAAGCCTTCGAGCGTACCCCGATATAGGCTGCTTCATTGAAGGAGTTCCAGTGGGACCAGATATCAGGGCATATCTGATGTACGCGATTGCCGAAGAATGTGAAACACGATGTATCGAATACCATTTTCTGTAGAGTTTTATGAAGGAAGATAGGGGTCGATATTGATGAATCTTGAGAAAAAGGAATAGCACGACTCATCATGGACAAGAAGTTTCTTGTGTATATTTCCATAATGGAGTTCAATGTCTTACCGGAAAGGAACTTGAGATAGAGTGCATGATTTCGCGACGTAAATACGTACGACTCCCTCTGCGCCGGTGTGAGACGTGATGATTTTCGATCATGCTCAATTGGAATATCAAATTTTTGTAGATCCTCTCCATCGAGCTCCAGAGCATTACTCATCATCGAGGATACGACTGGCTCACAAACGAAATCTCGTGGTTTTGTAAAAATTGAGAATATCGTTTCCGGGGAGCTGAATACGTGAAACTTTGCTCCCGGCATTTGTAGAGAGAAGGGGGTATTGGGGTATTTCTTCCTGCAGCATTAATTAGCTTTGACAGGGCGAAATATACTCATACGGAGTGATTTACCTGCATTGCTGGACTAGGTTGCCTGGATTTCCCAGAAATTGAAAGAGATGGCCTAGGTATGGAATATAGTATGGAACAAGTGGTGGTTCATGGCTAGTGTACGGTTTGGCCGGAAACGATTGTAGCCATGAATAACACCATGTCCCGATGAAGATAAGAAAACTTGCTCCTAGAAATAATGGCCCAACTAAGAACAGATATATAGGCGAAGTCGCGGAATAGAAAGATTCCATGATTTCTGTGTCTCTTCAAAGCCACATTAAATGCAAGAACAAGTAGTAACTTCCTTGAGATCAATTCATCTTGCCTTTGAGCGTTTCTCATCAGGTATATTGTCAAGGCAAATATTTCACCGCTAAGAATAGCTAGCTTTTTCATTATGCGACCCACACAACAACACGAGGATAGATTAGACTGAAAATACGTACGAAAAATACACCAAGGAATGGTGAGGTATTCAACCCCGCAGAACTACCTACGTCGTCAAGGTCCGAAGCAGGAAGCACACAGGCAAGCTTGACTTTTCAGCTTGTCAGCTGGTTGCGGGGGCCATATGGTGGAGCTTAGAGAAATCTGCCAGATAACGTGCGGGGTCTACGTAGTTCACTTTATTTCATTTCCGTACAACACACACAGAAATTTTTATAAGCCACTGCGGATCATTGCTATGGCTTGTATTGCTTGTTATAGCCTTCGTTGATACGGTCCTACAATCTGCATTGATGCGAAACACCTTGTGCTAAAGGTAGCAAAATGAGAATCCTTTGCCTACACGGAAGAGGCTCCAACAATGAGGTTTGTACTCCGCATACTGTAGATAATAATGCAATTCACTGATTATTTATTCCAGATATTCAAGCTTCAGACCGGTATTGCTTGTTCTTATGCGTTCCGGTAATCAACCTTACTGATGCGTTGGTGAATAGCGGCCATCCGAGCGGACCTGCATGATATGGAATTTGAGTTTGTACAGGGAACTGTTCTACATACGGAAGGTGCGAGAAAATTGACATGTATTTCAATCGTCGTCATCAAATATGGAAGAGCGGCTAATGATCTTCATATAGGAAATTGGTCTCTATATACGACTGCCGCATCCGACCTACCCCTATACGGCTACTACAATCCACTATCTGCACAGTCCGTCTTAGAGACGGAAGAGTCTTTATTGGAACTGATCGAGAAAGAGGGTCCTTTTGATGGTGTACTTGGTTATTCGGCAGGCGCATCACTGGCCGGACAGATCATCTGTTCCGACTTCGAAAAGCACCCCTTCAAGTCCCCGGACGAGAGACCATTTCGGTTTGCATGCTTCATTAACGCCATCAGTCCTCTCAAGGCTTTTCGACTCGAGGACGAACTAGTAAAAGATGGTGTTATTGAGGTAGATTCGGTGACAAACCCAGTCGTAAAGGCGGCTTTAGACGAGTATTTGCGGCCAAGCGCGACACGTGCAAGGAAATCGTTTCACAAGAGAGCAGATATGCCGGACTCCGACGCAATTCGACAGGAAGTTGAGTCCCTCCAAACAAGATTACTGGAGGATGGTACTCCATTTTTTACGGATGGAGTATACGGGATGACTCGATATGATGCCAATTTTCATGGGACATTGATAACTATACCAACATTACATGTAAGATGTCCAGAGAGTGGCGATGCACATGATAATGGTGCGCATACCCAAGCACTGTGCGAGCCAGAACTGGCAAAAGAGATACATCACCCTTTTGGTCACGACTTTCCACGTGGGGCGCAGCTGCTCAAGAAGATCAGTACAACTTTTCGAGAACTGGCCGATTCTGCATAAACAAATCAGATCAGTGGTTCTTCATTCGATTAACCGTCGTCCTTATTAGATCTTGGCCAGTGTCACCAATGATTTTTATAACACCAGACTAATTGCTGATTTCATAGCTGAAACGTACACATTACTGGAGGCCGAGTACACGACATCATGTAAATCGAAGTACGACTGCCCCATGTGACATCTCGCAAACCAAAAATAATTCGTTCTATTCTGTCTACAGCTTTCCCACTGCATAGCACACACGTCAGCGGCACTTCATCATTGGTATGCGCCGCTAGCTTGACACGGAGGCCGAAGAAAGAAGGAATGAAATTCTAAACTTGGTGGAATCCATGCATAAATGTAACTAAAATAAGGTCGCTAAGTGGGTCCGTGCTTGCATGCTCTAACCTTAATACACCCATTTATGGAGATGCGTGGGATGTGTAAGATACGGTTAAGCGGTTCTTTACCAAGATAACGGTACGGTACCTATATACGTACCTAGCTTTTGTTACCGTACCTGATACGGAGGTAATCGGAAAACTGCCGAAATCCGTCGCGCATCCGAATCGCGTCCACTCATTACAAGCTTTACCATCAGCCGACCCTGGAGGCATAGTGACTTATTGACCTGCGACACTTTTCTCATAAGGTGCAACGTCTTGACGAATCAGCAACTACTAGATCGCTTCACGGGACCATAGACAGTGCGAAAGTGTCAGACGAGTGATGGAAGCAGTGAACGTGTAACGCTTGTTGTCATCTTCGCTATGCTTAAGTACTTGTTTGGTATAGTAGTTGTTTTGTTTTATTATACCACACAGATATTGGACATAGGCCGATATCAACAAACATTTACAGATTACGCATTTCACTGGGACCCTTGGTTGGGAAACAATGAAGGCTTGAAGTCTTCTTCCTTGCCTAACACGCACGATTGGGGCTGGATCCTGGAAACCAATGAGTTTGTACCAAATCAATATCAAAGAACTCCCTATGTCGCGAACGGCTATATTGGTCAACGGCTTCCAGCAGAAGGTGTTGGTTATTGGATAGACATGAATGAGGATGGAGAATATGTGAACAATTGTGGGCCCGGCTTTACCGAAGAGCATTCTAAAACGAATTCGCTAACTGGTAAGCCTTATATAGCATGGCCACTGGATCAACCACGAGCCACTTTCGGCACAGTTGCAGGATTCTGGAATTTACAGGCACGAACAAAGCATGTTCTTCTGCCAGACAACCTCAAAAGGGGAGGGGAATCAGTCATCAGTGGAATACCAGACTGGACTGGCTTGGTTTTGACTACTAGTGATGGGCAGTTCTATGCACCAGGAGTCGAAAAAGATGCCGTGACAAGATTCTATCAGTCTCTGTCAATCCGCAATGGCCTTGTGCACACAAATGTAACTTGGTCGCCCACCGACGGCCTTCAATATCAGCTGAATTTTACGGTTCTAGCTCATCGCACACGTCCCAATGTTGGCATTGTGAGGTTAGATCTTTCCGCCAATAGAAAAACCAATTGCTCTATTATTGATGTTTTGGATGGTGCAGGAGCTGTCCGAGCTCGATTCAATGACAAAGCTTTTGAAACAGCGGACAATGCGATTTGGACAAGTGTTAAGCCAATTGGCATTGATTACAAGACCGCTCATGTTTACTCTACGGTGGAATACGAGTCACCAGATACAGAAATATTGGACCATGTTGACCAGACAAGAAAGGATGCGACCCGCTCTCCTTGGGTTTCTCGAAACTCTAGCACGATCGCTCAAAGTTGGGATCTCTTTCTCGATAACAAGAAATCTGTGACGCTGTATAAATATGTCGGTATAGCATCTGATGATGCATTTCCTCATACTACATATGAGACAGCAATGAAAAGTGCTCTTGAGGCCAAGGCTACGGGTTGGAACTCTCTACTCGAAGAGCACGAATTGGCCTGGGATAATATCTGGGAGTCTGCCGACATTATCATTTCCGGTGACAACAAACTTCAAACAAGCGTCCGCGCATCGCTCTTCCATATCCTCAGCAGCTTGAAATCAGAAAATGAAGCTGGTAGCGGAAATTCGGACAATTCTATTACAGTTGGCGGTCTCTCTAGCGACTCCTATGCAGGCTTAGTATTCTGGGATGCAGACACATGGGTATACCCAAGCATACTTGCTTTGCATCCTAGCCATGCTTCAACCATAAATAACTACCGAAGCCGTCTTTTACCGCAAGCAATTCAGAACGCGAGATTCTATAACTATTCAGGTGCCCTTTACCCTTGGACTAGCGGCCGTTTCGGTAATTGTACTGGAACGGGCGTCTGCAAAGATTACCAGTATCATCTCAACACCGACATTGCTTTGGCGCACTGGCAATACTTTCAGAGCACTCGAGATTTTTCATGGCTGCGTGAGAAGGGCTGGGCAATTATCAAGAACGTGGCTGATATGTTTGCTGCGTATGTCGTGCTCAATGAAACAACGAAAGAATACGAAACTATACTCCTAGGAGAGCCGGTAAGATTGAAAGCTTGTTCAACTACTTTTTGGTACAGTTTTAGCACCTAATCAATGAGCGTAGGATGAATTTGCCTACTTTAAGAATAATGGAGCCTACACGAATGCCGGTATCAAAAAGTTATTCGGGGAAATTGGCCCTGCAGCCGCGAATGCCGCCAACCAACCAATACCACACAATTGGTCGACGATTGCAGAGAATATTAGAATACCCATCGATCATAAGGAAAATATTACCCTCGGCTTTGATGGTATGCAGGGAGACTGGAAAGTAAAACAGGCTAGCGTTGCTCTCCTGAATTATCCACTTGAATATCAGACTACCGAGGAAAATACGAGAAATGACATAGCATACGTAAGTAATTCAACCTCAGCGAAATCCTGCTTGGGAGACTAACAGAATCCAGTACTCTTCGGTCAACACTGCTGATGGTCCTGCTATGACCTGGTCTATATTCGCCATTTCTGAAGCCCAGTTGCAAAAAAGTGGCTGTGCAGCGTACACATACCTTCTTCGTAGCGGCGAGCCGTACTTTCGCCCGCCTTTCTACCAGTTCAGCGAGACTGCGGTGGACAACTATGAAAACTCGGATGGCTTCAATCCAGCTTTTCCCTTTGGGTTGTACCCTGCATTTCCGTTCCTGACAGGGGCAGGGGGCTATCTACAGGTATTCACTCATGGGTTAACGGGAATGCGACCACATCTGGATCATCTGTTTTTCGATCCGACCCTACCACCACAGATTCCAGATGGAGTGATTATCAAAGGTGTAAAGTGGCAAGGAGCAAGTTTTGAAATATCCATCCAATTGGAGTATACGACTATCACCAGAGAGGAGATGTCAGCTCCTGCTGACAAGGTCCCTGCAAACATACGAATCGCAAAGCAGAACCCATCTCACGGAGACTATAAGTTGCTTGCCGGTGAGACATTGAAGATACCAACTCGTCGACCTGATCAAAAAGACACTACATATAATGGGGGTGTCAATCTTGCGTTATGCAAACCAGTAGATGTCAATACTGGATTGCCCGAAACTCAAGAGCAGCGTTGGGTTTTTGGCCATTATCCAGCAAGCATAGTCGATGGCTCTAATGCGACAGTCTGGCAGCCGTTGGGCCCGAAAAGAGCATCTGTCTCTATCAGTCTTGGACGCAAAGTCAATGTGACTGAAATGATCGTCAATTGGGGCTCCACTCCAGCACGCGGATTTACCATCCATGGTCATGAAGGCGATGGAATACAAAAAACAACATCGCTTCTTTACGAAACCGATCAAGTCGAAATATCCGCACCGTTCAATGCCAGCGATATCTACGAGGTGAAAATTCGAGAAGGAAATACGACTATTGTGCAACTACCCGACGTAGTAGAAGTGACAGCAATCAGTCTTACAATAGAAGGGACCCAAGGCGAGGAGCAGAGACTTGGGGCAACAGTTGCTGAGTTGATAATTTTTTAGATAGAGAAAAAAAAACCTTGCCCTTTCCGCACTAGATGTACGTAGATGTACGTCAATCGGACTCCAAGATATTACGACAAAGTTGTTATCGAACATACTCGTACGGTGTATTTCTCGTAAGGTATACTTACCGTTATACCGTCTAACAAATCGGCCCCGTAATTACCGACCGGCGAAACGCCGGTATTAACAATAAATTACTAGCGCAACTAGTAAACAAAGAGGTCAGTCGTTACCTAAATCCTTCATGTTACATCAAACGAAATGTTTCTCAACAGGTTCTTCTAGTAGTTCCTCCATCTGCACGGATGTTTTTATTGAAAAAGGCTTAGTCCTGATCCCTGATTCTTGAGGGTTCATTCAAGCAACTGAAGCGAAGCTATCATTGTACGGCCGTAAATGATTACCCCGCAGGGTTCAAGTCAAGACAGCTAAGAAGGACCCTCCTGCTTCGTCATTATTTATGTAAGCTACTACCGGTTGTTACTATTGATCCGAGGGCTGATTAATAAAAAGCCGCAATACGGGGTACTGAGTCCGCTGGTCGTTGAAGATGTGTCCGTCCGGAGATTACTTACTCAGTTGGTCTTCGGTGAGTATCAGATTGGACTTGTTTGTTTTCCGGGAATTCAGCATATAGGAGCTGAAAAGCTTCAGATAATATGCTTGTTCGCCTGAGGAAAGTGATGGTGTGTATCGTGTACGACTAGAGTTTCAAATCATGATCATTTATCCTCATTGGAATTGTTAAAGCAAAGTACAAATTTGATCTGCTCCGCAGCCTTCATAACGTCATTGTATTTGATCTCGGTCTCGATTATCTTCCTATATAGTCAGTACATACCTATTCTTAACGTACATACCAATGTCTGGCTGGCTGCGAAATCAGCGTTTTAGCTTGCTCGACACTTAGATGTCTAGTATCTGTGTCTTCTCGATCTACCATAATTTTATTGAATAATATGGCCCTCGCTTTAAGAACGCAAAAATAAAGTGATCACGAATTTGAAAGATAGAAAGACTCTCATCAACAGATGTGAACACATGTGAATTTAGTAGTGGCATGAGATAAAGTCAAAACAGAGCTCCCTTTATTATGCCACTCCAGACATGTTTTTCGAGACTCCCAGGAGTCTTGAGTTTATTCGGAATTCTTTTAAGCCCTGTGTTATTCGATAATCGTTTCTCAGAAGCTTAGAATTTGTAAGGAATATAGGAGCAGTACTTCAATGATTAGGGTACGAAGGGTCAGCTAACCTAACCCATACAACGAATCCGTGAGGTCTGTTTTTCCGACAGTCCGGATTTGTTGTCCAGTCTTACAGTCAGAGACACGGTATTTGATGATCATAGAATTCACAATTCAAGATTATTAGTACGTGCACCGTTTCTAAGTCCGCACACTGAAATGCAGCAATCTAGATTCTTATTGGACAAGATGGTGGTGCGCTAATTCAGAGAATTAATTTTCTGCTACTATATGCATATAAATTTGAAAATATAATATGACTCTATATACAAATCATTTAATATGTACGGGAACGCAGGTTGGAAATTCCCAATCGTCACCTTAGACAGCAGGCAACACCCATGTCACAACAGATTCAGTCGGAACATTACCGCTCCATTCCTGGCCGCTGCTGGTGCTCACAGTGACATACACATCATTAGAGAAGGTGTTCTGGATGACAACGGTGCGAGTACCGTCAGGGTTTAACGAGGCAACAGACTCGATACCGCCCGTGCCAGAGTAGGTATAACTTCCTGAGCCGTTCAAGATAATGGCACCTGTAGGAATAAATTTACTGTACTGTGCCATCATGTAGTACGCGAGCTCCAATGTGTAAGTGCCGTCGCTGTTGATGGTGACCAATCCCTGGCAGGTGTCGCATCCACCGCTTGACAAGTGTGGTCCGTCGGAGCTATCAGTGCCGAGTGTCCAGGCCATGACTCCGGAAGCCCAGTTCTGAAGGGGTCCAATGGTAAAATTCGAAGCTTGATACCATTCTCCAGAAGCGGGAGTCCAACATTCAGTCATGTACTGGGTGACATCTGGGTTGCTGTTCTTGAAGTCAGTCAAGACAGACCAGTCAACGGAGGAGGCATAGCAATGCCATGCAACAGTGTCAACGTATTGACTAGCAGTATTTAAGACATTTTGAGGGAAGGATGGAACATCTATATCGCCATCGTTAGCTTGTCTTTTTTGGGGCAAAAGTTTGACTCTACTTCAACTTACCCGTGTTGTGGTCATAAGCCCAAACTGCAGTGTCCAGTCCTGCGCTAGCAAGAGCTGGGCCAACGTAGCTCTGTATCAAATCTCCTTGCTCGTAATCAAACATGTACATTGTAGGATAGCCAGCCTGACTGTTTAAGGGTTCGTTTTGAATAGTTATAGCATTGATGTTTGCGCCCAATGCTTCGTATGCTTGGATGTACTTGACGAAATACTGGGCAAATTCACTGGAGTATCCAGCACTTCCCACTCCACTACCCAAGTAGCCATCATTCAAATTGTTGTTTGTGGTACTTCCATCAATGACGCCATTCAACTTCATCCATGCAGGGGGACTCCAAGAGGAACCAAGCACCTTCAAATCCGACTGAAGAGACTTCATCTTTGCTAACATCTCGGCCATTGCAGTACCTCTGTCTCCCAAATTGAAACCAGACATTGAAGTGTCAACAGCACCGCCATTGTCGTCGTAAGTATAGGCGGGATCTCCCGATAGATCAGAGGCTCCAATGGTGTGGCGCACCAAACTGAAGTCGGCACCGGTAGATGTCATCAATACGTTCAACAGTTGATTAAGTTCAGTGCTTGATAAAGTGTTGAAGGAAGTCACAGTAGCATCAGTAACTGCAGCACCAAATCCTGTAATGGTCTGTTTATATCCAGAAGAAGTATCATCAATAGTGAGCTTCCATGTTGACTCCGAGCCTGGAGAGCCAGCACCCTGAACAGGTGCCGTAATGGATGTAAGAGCATAGCTGCCATCTGAGTTGGAAGCGTAAGCTGCTGGAGTTGTAACTCGTTTGTGGATGGCATGGCCACCGGTAAGGGCGACATGGCCGGCGAGAGCGGCCAGTATAGTTGAAAGCATTTTTCTTTTGCTTAGTACTTCTATATATACAGTCTCTTCGCCTTACTTTTCTTCTCTAGCTAAGTAATCTTTCCGGACTGAGGAGATTCTATCTACATTTATAAGATTCCAGGAGGTCCAGCCCTCACGGTACCGGCGGCATGCCCTCTTCGGTATTCATGCTTCAAAGACCATTTCGACAGTACGACACTGGCACAGAACGCCACATGAACGATATTGCTACGTACTGTAATTAAATTAGATTCGTTCAGTCCGGAGCGTGAACAGCATGTTCACTGGTCGGCTTGCTTCGTACAGTTTTGGAGGCCTCATAGCGAGTACGTTGACAATGTAACGCTTCAAGAAAGCCATGTGCCCCCATATTCCTGGACGAGTATGGCGTAGCAATATCAACGGCGTATTATACCGTCACTTGTGTATAGATTTACGTGTTTCTTTTCACTAGCTCACCACCTAGTCATCCAATTGTGGAGATGGGGCCAGTGTTCACATAGTGAAAACCCTATTCGCAAATCATCCATGCATATTTACCAAGCAGTTGGGTTTATATATTGCACGTAAGATTTTAATCGTTCGTATTCTCCGATGCTTATATAGATTATAGATGATTCGACCAACTACACAGTCAAATCGCATATACCGGACTTTTTAATTAATATCTGCTGATTCGAAAAGCCACTCAGGAGAAATTAAGGACTGAAACTAGGGGAGAAAATGGAGTTTAATTCTCTTGCTATTAGTCCGCTCCATCATTAACGTTGCATCCGACTACCGAGTCGAGGTTAGTCTTCAAGAGCAATTTTGCCGAATTGGTGTCTAGTTGTAGCTTGATTAGAAAGAAATCAATTACCGGCAGCTGCGAGTCTAGCAGCGTCGTTGCAAATTTTTATAAATCTCTACGAACATCATATGTAGTAATATGGGGTAGACTCCGGAAATTTGTCGGGTCTTAGCAGTTGACAAAAGACATTCACCCTTGATCAAAACGCATTTTGACTGTGTCGGATCTACATGAAAGTGCCGGGACGATGATGCAGCATCAGGTCTGAGCGATGAGCTTGTGATGTAAGTATTTGCGGGGTGCAGCGCTCAGGTCTGCTACGAAACGTAGCAGTGTCCGGATTAGAAAAGTGGTCCCAGAAAGACATAAAACAAGATGCTACGCGGCGCTCAAAATTGATGTCTGAGCGGTTCATAGCCTACTCGCAAGCCATTTACATTACTGCAGTTACCTAAGCGCCGCGGTGACCGCTACTACTTATGTATAAGCAAGTTTCAGCCCGGGTCTTACGCATCAAGTGGTCACCAGAAAGGAAATGCTTCGGATTTCAATTCTCTAGTGTACGTCTAGTTTAAGCCTATGCAGTCCACGCCTCGGAGAAATCGTCTCGGTGTAAGACTACCTTGAATGTCAACAATCATACTATGTATCATTTTAAGGTGATATACACTGAAACGCCTCTCGAATCGATTCCCCTGATCTGTAAGGCTATGAAAATGAGTCCTGTGTTTATCCGAATCTCCATTCCCATATTAGTAATCTGAGAGCCTAGGGTAATCGTGAAATATCAGACCTTATCTCAATTGGCTACTGGATCAAGTTGGCAATTCGCTTCTTTTGTTGCTTTAGCGATATGCAGTGCAACTATTAGACTTCTATCTCGAGCAGTTAAGTATGGCTCTAGATTATTGCTAGTTAAAAATTTCCAGTCAGTGATTGCGATGGAAGGTGCTTCGGTATTGGATATTGCTCCTCCAACAATCGACTTCAAATGAACCGGTTGAAACACGTAGGATAGAGGACCTTGGAGATTTGTGTACTTTGTTGTAAGCTCTCGTTTGTCTTGACAATAGTGCTTACCTGGGCATATTCGAAATTAACCTTGGAAATGGAATGTAAAGACATTATATGCGATCTATGGGGATGGTTCTGAAGTACAAGCCCTTTCAATACGGAATGGACATCTTTAACTTCACGATTTCGAGTCGTGAGATTGTCATTTCATCAACAAAGGAATAAATTCGTGTTCTCGTTTATATCAAGTAAAGATCCCAAGCTTGTTAATCTGCAACCCATTCTGATGCCCTAACGCCAATTTTCCGAAATAATCTTTTTCGTATTGTATATCGATTCCGAATTGTTTGTACATCCTATCACCGGTCAATAAATTCCTGACACTACAACTGCTGAAATAGGAAGGATATTGGAAAGGTGCCCACCAATTACTCTGCATTCAACATCTTCTCCCATACCCTCCTCGTCCTCCATATCCACCTCCTCCATATCTACCTCCTCCTCCAAAACCACCTCCATAATGCCGACCTCCCATAGGTGGTCCTCCGTATCCCATTCTTCCTCCATAGCCTCCTCCGTATCCATGGCTCATGCGCATACCGCCAGACATTGGGTATGCGTTGTATACGGGCATGGGGCGCATTCGAGGCGCTGGCATAAAGACGCGTCGTCGCGGAGCACTGAAGCAGAGACCCATACTGATGTAATTCTAAAAATTGGGTAAAATATAGTCGGTTCCTGATTAGGATCTTTATATTTTTATTGTGGATATCTTTTGTCTGCCGTGACGACCTCGACGATATATGAACTCGATGTTCTGTAAACTTCCCAGTGTGTTCGATAGATAGTTGAGATGTTTCAGAGGCTGATTATAGCCCATTCAGGAGAATACACCTATAGCCAAACGAGAAACTCAAAACATCAAAGTGAATCTTGAAATATCATGGAAGTGTTCTAGAAAGTCAAAGACGTCATGCACTGAGCTCGTGGAAATCGCCGGAGTTGGAAATACGAGTCATCATAATCAACCAACCGGAGATTTTACGATACACTCAATGCTCACATGACTCAGATAGATGTCCAGAATAGCCGCAGCATAAATATTTATTCAAGGCAGCAATACCTAAGGAGGCTATGATTTGAGGCGATGTTATGCAATAATGTCAACACAGCCACAACCTTACCCTAACCCTATCTCGAATCTGATGCTCTGGTCAAACACCTTTGCCTAAGACAGAAATTGGCAACTGATAAATAAGATCATTCTTTGACAGTTTTAATGACGGACGATATTCTCTAGTCTCTAGTCTCTACATTGTGCCTGCATGCGACAGCCCTGATAGATCAAGAACGTTCGTGGGCCCGGAGTTGTCCGAATCAAGGCAAAGAACAACACAATAATCAACGAACAGAAGACGGAAAATGACACATGGGCGTGGCGACCGTTCCTTCGAGAAGCGCACTAAATCGCCACGTTTACTCGGAGGTTAGAGGACAGATCAGATCGATTGTACCTCAGGTGTTTGTCCATTCAAATATCTGCTTAGAAGGATCTGCTCGGAGGGATTTGCTTACGAAGAACTAGATAAAACACCATTTAGCCCCATCAAAATATCATTACCCACAAATCAAAACGCATGTATTAGTTATCGCCAAGCCAGCCGACCTCATTCAAGCCTTGATGTGGCTCACGCGATCATGTCCTAGTTGCATATCAAGGGTCAAGCACCATACCAAGGAAGCTTAAGCTACGGGTTATCGACGCTTTTCGTTGGTTGAAAGCTGTGTAGATGGATTCAAGCACGCAATCAGAGCCCGCAGTGTTATCACTGTGTTTACGTTGCACATGCAGCCTTGACCCTATAGCAAAGCACAATTTTTTTTATTTTTTATCGTTCTTGTTGGGAATGGGTTACACGGAGTGACGGAGTCGTGCAGCTATATGAGGTTGACATTCCTCCCGGCAGGGGTCTCTTCTTTCTCTCTTTTCTAGAATACTGCATGGAAAAGAGAAAACTTGGGAGGAATTTTCAAACCAGAAAATAAACATGCCGTCGCACGACTCCTCGCTCTATGGAAATGGCAAAGAGCTCGAGCCATCAGTCGAGGCTGACCTTGCGCAGCGCGAAGACTCCGACATCCAAGAAGCCCGACAGAAGCATGTTGGCGAACTCGCGTTCGATGAGTATACCTCCGGTGGTCTCGGTCGACACTTGGGTTTTTTGTCGACTACATTTCTAGTGTGCGTGCATTTAGTAACTTCACTCTATGTGTTTTTCAATGTCGTGTTGGTGGACCGACTTAATACTGACCATAATTAGGGTTGGTCGTATCATCGGTACAGGTATCTTCTCCACGCCGTCTTCTGTCACCGCAGAACTCGGCAGTGTAGGCGCGTCGCTCATGTTCTGGGTCCTCGGATTTTTTCTCGCTGCCGCTGGTCTTTGTGTCTGGCTCGAATTCGCTTCAATGATTCCGCGCAGTGGTGGAGAAAAGAATTATCTGGAAGCCGTGTACAAAAAGCCTAAACTATTGATTACCATTTTCTTCGCCGTTCAAGCTATCGCATTAGGGTTTACCGGTATGCTAGGCATCTACCAATATCTATGGATCACAGATCTAACTTGTGAATAGCGTCTGGTTGCGTTGTTTTCGCGCAGTACATCCTCACAGCAGCTGACGTCGCCGTAACCGAATGGGCCAAACGTGGTATCGCAATTGGCGTCATTGTCTTCATCACTTTGTTCCACACATTCCTCCCGAAATGGGGTGTTCGCGGTATGAATGTGATCACTGGCATGAAGATTATAATCCTGCTGTTTATTGTTGTTACCGGCTGGGTCGTTCTCGGTGGTCACGTTAAAAGTGTCCCTGATCCTCATGCCAGTTTCAGAAACGCTTTTGCTGGATCGAGTCATTCAGGAAATTTGTATGCTTCTGCGTTGTTCAAGGTGCTGAACTCATATGCTGGGTATGTATACGTGAAAATTGTTTGGATCGTTAGAACTAATACGGGATTAGATGGAACAACGCCATGTACGTGTTGAACGAGGTCAAAAACCCCGTGCGAACGGTGAAGATTGCAGGGCCTCTTGGTCTGCTCATTTGCGGCATTCTCTACATTTTCGCCAACATCGCGTACTATGCCGCAGCCACGCCTAAAGAGATCGCAGCCAGTGGTGTGACTGTAGCAGGTTATTTTATGTACAAAGTTTTCGGTCACGCAGCTCAACGCGCATTGAGGTACGTCTCTTAATCTGTCAACTGAAATGCTGATCCAGACTGCTGACAAGAGTAGTGTCCTCCTCGCCATATCCGCCTTTGGAAATGTCCTCACAGTTACATTCGCCCAGTCGCGTGTCAACCAAGAACTAGCCAAAGAAGGCGTCATTCCCTTCCCCAAATTCTGGGCCTCTAACTGGCCCTTCGGCTCACCCTCTGCCGGTCTACTTCTTCACTTTATCCCATCCTTCATCGTCATCGTCGCCATCCCCTTCGGTGATGCCTACAACTTCATTCTCGATCTCGAAGGTTACCCAGGCAGTGTAGTCAACTTCCTCGTCGTTTCCGGTCTGTTCTACCTGCGTTTCAAAGAACCACACACCCATCGCCCATTCAAAGTCTGGTGGCCCGTTGCAGCGTTCTTCATGGCTGCTCAGGCATTCCAGCTTGTTGCTCCGTTCTTGCGTCCGCCGGGTGGTAAGGGAGATACCTCTCTTCCGTATTGGTTGTATGCTGTTGTCGGTATTGCAATTTTGGCGGCTTCGATTGTGTACTGGTTTGTTTGGTGGGTTGCGCTGCCTAGGCTTGGACGGTACACCTTGGAGCCAAGACATGAGAGCTTGAAGGATGGTACGCATGTGGTGGTCTACAAGTCTGTCAAGACTTCTTTTAGATCCTAGACGTTTTCATTCAAGACAGGCCGTCGACAATCATTATTGCCATTGCTCGCATAATATCAATCAATATAAAAACAACGCCTTGAATCAATTACACTATACTTTGAAAGGAAAATGTAATCTCAAGTTATGGACTGATGTAATCAATGAGCCATCTCTCCAATCTTATTCCCAATAGCATTAGCCATCAAGCCCAAATTGGCAGCACCACTCTTCAAATTCCCTTCCACGAGCATATACGTCGCAGCCACCACTTCAAGATTATTTTCCTCCAGAAACTGCGCAGTATTAAACTTCCACCGATCAAATAGATCCTGTGACGGTTTGCCCAAATCGCTCGCTAAGCCCGTATACTGGTCTCCTTCCGAGATATGCAATTCTTCGGAGGCTTTGTTATCGCCGCCTCTAGAGTGTGCTGTCTTGCTTCTGCAGAGTATGAAAGTGTAGCGCGATGGGTGTGGTTTTCTGTCAATCATAAGTTATTCACTGTTGTTGAAAAGGTTCTCAAATGAATGTGGCGGTATACATACCCTGTAAAAGTATGAACTGGCAGAGGCGCAGGCCCAACCCATGGTGAATGCGTGGTGCCCTTGACATCGAGCACTTCTCCCGTACTGCTGACTGAGCACTTGCTTACGAGCCAGTGTCTGACTTGTCCAAATCTCGTATCGTGTCGGACAGTAAGGTCCTTCACGACAATTAGTCAATCAAGTTCGCAAGCCCAACAGCTACCACGAGAGAACATACCGGATCCACCATTAACAACGTATAAATATTCCTCGAAAGGTCTTCTTCCGGCTATATCATCAATCGCTCTTATCAGCATCCATTTGAAGTCAATTCGATTGGCAACCAAGGCCTGGGGAGATAACCAACCGGAGGATCAACGAAAACAGTCGGCTTCGTTTGCGTCTCTTCGCGATCAATCATTTGTCCTGGCCTCGTAAGTTTTGTGGTATGAAAATCGACTTTTAGGTTTCGTGGCACGACTGTGCCGGGAGGAAGAATGTCGGGGATGATGCCTTCGGCGGTTAGGGCATTGGTTATCTCGCGTTTGTCGACCATGATTCGATCTCTGCGGTGATTCTTTATTTGATATGAAAGGTTTGTGCTTCGTGTCTTAGGATATTTGTGAAATTAAAATCATTTTAGACATTTGCACAATATATCCTGTCTGAATCAAAGTGTGTGATGTCATGTTGTCGTGACCTAAATTGGCCACTCACTGTGTTCTTGGTCTCATTATTGCAGATATCCTGTAGATTGAATCCAAAGACCCTATATGAACTAGTAATAGATATACATCATCTGAGAATTATTTATTTGTCGATTTGAAAAAAGGAAAGACCACGGTTATGTTACAAATGACTACTTTGGGCACTTATCATCCACCCTCCGTAACAGGAAATATCCAACCGCTCTAGCATTGTCTAATACGGAAACAGTACAGCAATCATCCCCTCTGAAAGAAGACAGCTGTTCAAGTACAGATCAAGCACCCGAACCTAAACCAGTGTAAAGTCATTCCTCCTCCGACAACGGCTACACTCACATCCTCATCAGCACCAGCCTCTCTCATTCCATCCCATTCCTTCAATCAAGGCTAACCTTGGAAGAAACTCACATTCTCAATCCATAATAAATCCCCTCTATCCTGCACCTTAAGCACCTCATCCAACATCCCCATAACCCTCACCTGCTGCCTCAACCTCTCATCCTCCGTAGTCGGAACATCAAATTTCCTCACCGGCCCCAATTGACAATCCTTCGCCCAAAAAGTCAATTGCCCCTGTTCGATAGTTAGAGTTCCGGATTTGTAGGCGCTGATTATGGCTGGGAGCGTTTCGCGGTAGGCGTGGTAGTGGTGTAGAGAGGATAGGACGGTTTGGAGGTGGGTTATGCGGCGGGTTATGAGGTCTGCGGAGTTTTTTTCACAATGAATGTCAGAATTGTTGGCAAGATGGGAAAGGTTTGGTGCCCTTTCGGGTTGGGTCTGGTGAGGAATTGGGATGGTCGTGCTATGTCGAGGCGTTAGTCAGGATTTGCCGTTAGTAGACGGTGGATGGTGCAGACGCTCACGGAGGACCGTCTAGCGGGATCAGAGGGAGTGGTGCTGTTGAAGATGACATTTTCTCGCTTTCAACTATTCGACCAGGACATCGTTGAATCCTCGAGGTTTGAAGGGGTGAGTTGGTCGTACATGCAGGCATAGATGATCGGATTACAGTCCCGAGCATCCATGTAACCATGATCCTGCGGCAATGAAAGATAAGAGAGAAAGTTGAGCCATGACTTTGCTACATTGTCATGATTCAGCAAACTCAAAGTGGTACCAATGGCAAATTGCATGAAAGCGTGTATGTTCATGTAAAATAATGTACATACGATAGATCAAAACCTAGTGATGATAACACCGACGCTACCCGCCAGAAAAAATACATACAACCAACGACATATACCACCATGCAAAGGAAATATCAAGAGAAAAAAAAAAAGAAATCACATCTGAATCACCTTCGACAGCTCATGAATAGGTAACTCTATCCCCCGACATGTGGCGATAATCAAGCTCTCAAAGGAGGAAAAGCATAGAGCGCGGCCAGACTGTACTAGGTCGGCGTACTCAATAACAGACACCATAGGGAAATCACGCTGCGTGCTGTATTTGGCCCAATCCTGCTCGGATCTTGCGTCCCAGAGATATGTTCGGCCATCGAATGGGAGGGCATCAATAAAAGGAGTGCGACATGCATAGCCACGACTCAAAAAACTAAACGCGGCAATCACGAGATGCGAGAAAACAATCGTACGACGGACAGTCTCGCCAAACATCCAGGCGTGCCATGGTGACATGGTACTCGGTAGTTCCCGGGGCACCAAATACCACATTCTGTGTGCAAGAGCAGCGAGGAACTCGAGGGATTTTTCAATTGCAGGGCCACGAATGTTTCCTTCCGACAATTGCAGACATTGTGCAAGAGTGAGTGCCTGAACGCATGCGACCAGTTCTTCGAAATCGGTTGTCTTCTTCGCGGTTTGGATTAACGAGACAATTTGACGTTGGAGAAGGGTCGACAGTTTAACGGGAGATAATTGATAGTCATCGCTGTCGTTCTCGTACATCGCACATAACGCACGGATTTCGCGGACCGGCCGTGGTAGAGATTTGCTGTAGACGCAAGGGTGAATGAAAATGGATTGACCCTTGACGAATGATGCAGGCGCTTGACGCACGACGTTGGCTACCAAGTCGATAATGTAAGGCGAATGTTGTTTTCGAATCTCGATATCCAATGGCGGTCGTATCCACGGTACATTTGTATTGCTGGTATTACTGTTGGCGCTGCTGCCTGTGCTATCATCGCTGGCGACACTGCTTCCATCACTTGCTTCGTCACCCGACGGCGTGGTTCGCTTCGACGGTCTAAAGACGATCGTTTCGAGATTATTCTCTTGTACTATCTCCGCCTTTATCGTCTTGTCAACAACGGGATTGTGTATCTTTTGCTGTTGCTGCTGATGTTGTTGATATTGTCGCACATTTGCCGGCTTGGTGACCCGTCCATTGACATTATGACCATCGCCCGGCGGACTCGTTCGGCTCGACAGAGGAATATTGATATATTGGCAGCGCACACCCTTCTTAAAGCATCTGCTGCACTCCGGGAAGAGCAAATCGCATCGTCGCTTAACCTTGACGCAGCCCTGGCAGGATCTGCGGAGACTAGTCCCAGAAGATAACGACGACATCGATGTAGTGTAACCTGGTTGCAAAGGAAATAGGTCGAAGAAACTATAAGCGTGCGCGTGAATGGTTATGGTTCCAACGCTGGTAAAAAAGAAAGTTACAGCTGAATAATGAGGCGTTCCGAGAGGGCGACGTAATGGAGATGTTCTTTGTTCTAGATCTGGGGTTCCACTGAGGCGCTTAGTTTAGTTGGATGGATGCACCGATGGGATATGACATGACATGGGGTTGATGGAGGGTGTTGAAGCAAGCGAGGAAATTGGATAATGATTCGGGGGGAGAGTTGTTGGCCTAAGGATTCAACGAGTGCACGTGGTTTGGCACTATACCTTATATGGGCTAGTCGCCACCCGTGTCATCAACGCTAGAATGAAAGAGTATTAGTGTCCACTTAACTCCCTCGCCGACTTACTTCGTAGTAAACAATCATATTTAGAGTGTATCAGGAGTGCATTCTGGCCATACGTTGGTTAATACATCAGTCAGATCTGGCTGATGTAGATTGGAGCTCATCTTCATATACGTTTACAAGTCGGCAGGGCCCAGACCCTCGATATACAGCCTTCTCCATACTTGGCGATCATTAGAAGAAGATGGAGTCTCCCCCCGCAACTGCCGAGTCTAATCCACCTAGCCAACCATCGCAGACATTCCCTCAATTCAATGATCTACCCGCTGAACTACGGCTGCAAATCTGGGAACTAGCCCTCGCGACGAAACCAAGAATAATCCCAATACACTTCCACGCATTTGAAGTAGAACGGCTAGGTGTTGATGACAATCCAGATGGTGCCACCTCGGAGACTGTGATCAGGTACATCACCGAATGTGTTCACACTCGCGGCGGCTGCAAATGCTATTCATACGAACACATTTCCCACAGGATAACGCTTCCTCCACTTCTCTTTGTCTGTCGAGAGAGTCGAGCTGTTACTCAGAGAGGAGGGCATGGCGTGTATTTCAATAAATTATATGATACTACTACCGACCGGCCCTGGGAACCTCAACACCCCATAAATGATCTACGATTGCGAATAGAAGAAGCGGACAATTCGTCGATGTTACCATTTGTGTCGGTTCAGAAAACTACACCTCGGCGAGTTTGGGTCTTGGACGATAATAGAGAGGGCATCAAAGTAGAAGACATCGAAACCGTCACCACAAAAACAGTAAGAAAGGGTTTTTATGCTAACCCATCAATTGATCATTTCGCAATGAAAATAAGTATCTTAAAAAGAACTCGAGGTCTTCCCGGTCTGAATAAATTTATTGCAATCGCACAACACGAGCGTGCCTTTGCCACCAGAGTACAGACATTCTTATTAGAGATTGACTATACATTACGGGCATATACATGGCATAATTCGCAACTATCGGATAAGTGGAAACTTGTTGGGGTAGATGCGAGCTGGGTTCCGGCAAAGAAACTAATCAAGTTTGAGCAATTGAAAGAGGTTGTGGTGTTTCTTCGTACTCTGAGAATTCAATATGCTCTTCCTGAGGCGTGGCAAATGAGGACAGCGACACAATGGCGTGAGGAGTTGATGAAGGTGAGAGATGAGTGGCCGGAGACGTGGAAGGGGGTGATGCCAAAGCTGAGATTTGAATTACGCGATAGTAATGAATTGGGACCAATACCACAACATGGTCGAATTTATGAATAGACAGACTGGAATGAGTAAAGCCTCATCATACGCAGAGAACTCATATTTCTGATTGCATAAATCACAGGAAGGTCAAGTACGAAACAGCAGGGCCGTTTTACAGAGACTTTTCTCAACTACATGTGGCCACCTTCCAGGCTAGCTACTGTTCATAAGGTGGCGGGGGATCATGGATATCTGCCCCAATGCTTGCCGAAGTCGACGTATACTGAGCACTAGCCTGTCCCCGAGCGTGCTTCAATTTGCGCTTCGAAGATGAATCGGGTATATCCTCATTACTTGACTCTTCCAAGTCATCAGGCGATGAGTCCTCCTCGTGGTCACTTTCCACTCCTAACCTCTCTCGTTCCTGTCGCAGACTAATCAGCTATCATCAACAAGGAGTATAGGAGAAAAACTTACTGCTTCAGCCGCCTTCCACCCCGACCCCGGATCCTGCACGATTTGTGGTACTGATTCAGACGACTCCTCATTCTCTCTTGTAGGCACCGAATTCTGTCTCGGCTTAATCACAACCTCATGCTCCTTCGACGTCCTCCCCACCAAATCCCCTCTTTTCCAAATCCCATACTGCAAAATCATACCCTGAAAATCCGTTCTCTCAATAACGCAATCCATAATATCACAATCCGAAATCTTGGAGCGCTCCACACGACTTCTTGTAACGACAGCAGTGTTGAGTTCCGTTCGCTCAATGACAGCTTTGTCGGCGATCACTGAGTCGCGTATGATACTTCTTTCAACGGCGCTCTGGCTGAGAACTACACTATCGCTAAGCTCTGAGCGTTGCACGGTCTTTGGGCCGACAAATTTGGTGGTTTTGGCTGTTGTGCGCTCAATGTGAGATCGTGCCGAGACATTGCAATTGCTTAAATTGCTTCTTTCGACCTTCGAATCTGTGATTGTGCATCCATTGATCTCGGAGCGTTGCACGTTCGCTGAGTTGAGAATTTGACTATTCTCGACTGTAGAACGCTCTATAAGCGCTCCTTTTTTCGCTTTTGATTTTTCCGTTGCTATATCCGATGATAATGATGGCTCTTGGATGACGGTTGACTCCGACATGGTGGTACGGTTGATATTGGTCGTCGCATTGAGATCTTTAAATGTGCAATTCTGAAGTGTCGAGCGCGATATTTCGGGATATGAGTCCCATTCATCGGGCGTCACGGTAAGGCCCGTGATGTTGCTCTGGCGTGCTTTGGGGACGGTCGACATGATGTATAGGTATTTCCAGGATCAAATCAAACTTTTTTGTGTATGCTGCATATATTTTGAGCTTTGTGTGTCATCAACGAGGAAGGAGCTTTATCAATCAGGGCAAAATATTGATGCCTAAGGTATCACGTGTAGCTCCTAGCTAGCGTTGTTGGTTCTCGTAAGGCCAGAGCTAATTGCGCCACGATACTATTTTTGACGATGGTGGCTTATCAATTATGTCTTCGGCTATAATTTAGCATTTTCTTTCTTAGATGTCGTATGAATACTGAGTCTTTATCGGGTGAATCCTGGGTGCTTGGGCAGATAACATTGGAAGTCCTGATTTATGTTCCCCGCAATCCCTGGCTTTTACACCTTCCATTGCTATCACAGCTACGTAACAAAGAGACCTGCGGGACTAATTGACAAAACAACAGCTTGGTATGATCTACAATCTTACTCTGTGTTCAAATAAAGAAAAATCCAAACAAAAGATGTGACCGCTACAAACTGTTTTTACGTTGAAATCACTCAAGTGGACTTGCTGATTTTCATGGATGGCGATTTAGACGAGAGAGGGAGGGGTTCTATTTGTGCTATTATATTATTCGAGATGACTGAAAGTGCGAGTATAATGGGATCGCCCTGATACCTGTGCAATGAATCTGAGACAAGGATTTTATGGTCGTAGAGGCGGTGGGTGGAGTCGGAAATGGTAAAAGATCGGCCTCTGTGATCGTAGGACAGGGCTGCTGAGATGCCGAAGAAAGGTGCTATGTAGGTGCCGGTCACTAGGACCAATTGTTTATATCATGAGGGTCCCTTTCTATGAGCCTTTCAAGTCTCAATGGCTTTCTATTTCATGAATGGATTCATAGATCATGGGATTCATTATGTGGCCGTGACATGCTTAATTATACTTAATGCACACTTACTCGTAGCGCGTCTAGCTGAGAGATTACTTCCATGCAAGCATCTCACACTGTATGGCGGCATACCACGCATCCTCCGTATCGACCCACTTATCTACAGCATTTAGCGTCTCCTGAATCACCTCTTCAGTAATACCGGCATCCAGCCAGCTCTGTCGAAATTCATCTCCTTGCTGCAAATGACCCTTTGCACGCCAGGCCAGCCACTTGCGAGTTTCTGCTCCTGAATAAACCGTTGAGCCAGCGCCAACGATAACCTTGCCACCATCAGCATCAAAGCCAGCGCGACGTAGAAATTCCGGCATTCTCGTGCTGGTCGGATCTTCGTTAGGCGCGAGCTTTAGTGCTGCTACCCGATGAAAATTCTGCACCCATAGTCGATCGAGGTCGAGGCGACGTGGATAAAAGTGCTGGTCTGCTGCGTCGCGCGATGCCAGAATACCGCCAGATTTAAGGACACGTCTCATTTCAGCCAGTGCTCGGAGTGGCAGATCTGGCGGGGKAAGGTGCCCAAACATTTGAGATGAGTAGATAATGTCGAACGTCTCATCGGGATATGGAAGTCTTTCAAGAATGTTTCCTTGCTCAAAGACGACAGAGCCTGGACCTTCGGTAGGAACCTTGGCTTCGGCAGCTGCTTCTTTTGCCTTTTGCAAGACTTCGGCTGATATATCAATGCCAACGACACTGCCTTCACTCGCGTATTTGGCAAAGCCTATGGTGATGGTGCCGGGACCGCATCCAACATCCAGAATGCAGTCTCCCTTGGCTATGTGCGGTAGTAGGAAGGCGGCATGAGATTCGGCGGTGCGCAACTGCTGAGTTGCAAGGGTGTATTTAGAGTAGCCCTGCTTGTAGCTGCTGAGTCGGGTTTGTTCAGACATGTTCGCTTCTAGTTTTGACTTGGTGAAAAAGTCAATATGTCGAGAGAGCAACACATCTTTCACCTTGATAAATACTCCCTACAATGACCGGTTCCGGGCCGTTGTCGGGTGAATAGCTATTTCCAATACGACGACAACCCTGGGAATTACCTGGGAACGTCCGTTAACTCCGCTGATTAGACGTCCTTGCTGGATCTGACTCCTTGTAGATGAGCTTCCAATGAAAGCATGCCATGGAGTTATTGGATGCGACAACCCATTGAAGATGACATAGATATTCTCAAAAGGATGAAAGAGTTGCACATAGGAGAAGAGAAAAAGAACTGTCAGGATAGTTTAGGACTGGCGGGCGTCAAGGAAGGAGCAGCCCCGCAGTGGAGCATAAAATGTCAAAAAGGAAAGTAGCTCCCCTCGAGCGTTCCGTGGACCTTCCACAGCAATTTGCGCCCATTCTGGACCATACAGTCAAATTCTCTGAGACCGGGAAAATCATCCTCGGTGCAACTCTTCTTGTATCTTTTCACCAGTTTTTACTGACAACATGTTCCACCCTCAATAACAATGAGCATGTGAAAGATCACCATCGCAGCTAATCCCGGCAAAGCCCCGTCAACACAGGATCCAGACAGGCCCATCATGTGGAGCAACAAGCTCGAGAAGGTTCGGCCGCGACAGCTATCGCTGCAAAATAATTAACATCACCCCATCTCTTTTTCACTCTTGCCCTCCCACGTTGATTGTATACGCATCAACTGCGTCAATCCAGCTGGGCTTCCCGCGCAATGTCTCTCATTCAACATGTCTCGTCGATTGAAGGTGTTGACCGCGAGCCACCACCCGACGAAGTAATTCCGCCAGGAAACACAATCCGCAAAATGCTTAGCTATGATGTATTTCCTCGGCCGAATGAAGACGATCTCCAACCTAGAGTTGCCGCATACAAAGTGTCTCTGCCTAGAAGAATAGGTGAGCATGCTTGTATTTACTATTAATTGCCTGACTGACCCCTTTCTAGCTCAGGTGGTTGCGACTATTCTGGCATGTTGGCTCGCATCAGGAATTGTGTTTGGGTTTGCGGCGTTGAAGCCGGTGCTTCTGTCGGAAGGAGTCTATGAGTGGTTATGTGATGGCGACGAATTAGAAGATGGTGTCGACGTGTGCTTCAAACAAGAGCTACAGTAGGAAACCCTCTAACACCTAGGCTTTACTATACTGATGCAATTACAGACTCAACCTCTTTTTCACGGTCGCCTCCATCACTGCGAATGTATCTGCCCTGCCGATCGGGACGATGCTCGACCGCTTTGGTCCTCGGATTTGCAACATTGTAGGGTGTCTATGTCTCGCCATTGGCAGTCTCCTCATGTACTTTGCTTTCAGAATAACTGAGTTCGACGGCTACGTGTTGGGAAACTTCTTCCTATCCCTAGGAGGTACCTGCATATTCGTACCAGCCTTTCAAATTGCGAATGCTTTCCCGAAGAAATCCGGCGTCATCGTTGCACTGGTTACTGGCGCGTTCGATGCTTCTGCTGCCGTGTTTTTATTCTATCGCATTGCATACGAAGCTACCAACCGCGCTGTCCGGCCCGAATATTTCTTCCTAGGTTACTTGGCTGTACCGATAGCCATTTTTCTCGCGCAGATATTCCTTTTACCGACGAAACCGTACAAGACCATATTCCAATTGGAAGAAAAGATTGAGGCAGCACGAGATCCTTCGCGAGACATTCACGATTCGGACGAAGAGATCCCAGACGAAAATGAGGTAGCGTCTATACGCGCCGCGCGGCGCAAGAAGAGGCAGAACAAGCTTAAAAAGATCGGCAAGGTTCTCGGTGGGTTGGATGAAAGACAGCAGCGTGAAGAGCAAGAAGAGGAGCGACAAGCCGCAGCGCGAGTCTGGGGTGTCCTTCACGGSGAGCCTGTCCAGAAGCAGTTCATGTCGCCTTGGTTCATTCTCATCACCCTGCTGACCGTGTTGCAAATGCTGCGAATGAACTACTTTATTGCCACTATTCGCGCCCAGTATGAGTACATGCTCGACTCAGAGGCACTGGCTGAGAACATCAACAATCTTTTCGACGTGGCTCTGCCGGTTGGAGGAGTCATATCCACGCCTTTTATTGGCTTCTTGCTCGATCACCTCAGTGTACCAAACACACTTGCATTGATCGTTTTCTTGACGACAACAATAGGCGTTCTCAATTGTCTACCCTACCTCTGGGCTGGCTACGTGACAGTAGTGCTGTTCGTTCTTTTGCGGCCTTTGTACTACTCAGCCATGTCGTAAGTCTCATCCGCTTGATGATTCGTTTTGGTCGTATTCTAACAGATGACGATAGTGACTACGCAACTAAGGTTTTTGGGTTCTCTACATTTGGGCGGGTCTACGGCGCAATTATTTGCATTTCCGGCGTCATCAGTTTCTCGCAGACTGGGCTTGATGCTTTGACTCAGGGGGCATTGAAAGGCAACCCGATCCCAATCAACGGTATGCTTGCAGTACTCAGCTTTATTATCGGAACGATTCTCGTGGTTTTTGTTCAGGTTCAAAGTCGACGATGGTTAGCTGAAGAGACGGAGGCTGAACGGCAGCGATTGTTGGATGAGGTGGAGGAAGAGTCTGAGGAGGATTACGATTGATCCTGGTTTCAATGTTATAGAGCGTTTTGTACATGGTACTATACTATATTCAACTACTGCTGCATCTTACAGATACCCTCATTTCTCCATAAAGTAAAAAGGTCGGCCACCGAAACCTTTTCCGACTTCACCCTTTGCACCCCTCCAGTTTCCCGCGGACAACTCTTATCTTATCAGTCAAGCTTTTCCCGCTGTAATACCAATACCGGACCGCCTGACAGCTCACATATCAGCATTTCTCATTGGTTGGCTACCTGCCAAGCCCCGACTATGTTGCGTCACTCAATCTGCCCCTGCAGGGTCCGGTTACATAACATTACGTTACAGTACCTCCAGGCCGCCATTGTGTGACGACACAACGGCCGCGGAGCTCACATTTTCTTATCGATAGGAAAGGGAAGGGAAAAGAGAAACCGTACGGAACGATGACTTCGGCGATATTCTTCCTCTCTTCTTTCTCTTCTCTTCGTTTTATTCTTTGTACTTTAGACTAGAGTCTTGTATGCTCCAGGTTTCTTCTTAAACCTTGAAAGCCCAATTGAGTGGCAATTGAGCTGTTGGACAGCTCCCTTCCTCCAATCTCCCCTCACATATTTTCCCGCCTACTGTATCTAGCAGGATGGCTCTCTCCGTGGCTGCTCGAGCAGCGCGCCGCCAGTTCACAGCTTCAACGCAAATGCGCAGGACAATCGTGCCTGTAGCTTTACGACGACACCAATTCCAAGCATTCTCTACCTCTGCCACCAACCCACGACTTTCGCCGCTCACCAGTCAAACGATCCCTTCATCCCGCCGAACGGTATACTCGACTTCTTTAGACGAACATGGAGAACCGAACCCACGAGATTTATTCCAGCCTTTGGACACTTTCCCTCGACGACATATTGGTCCTTCGCCAGATGCGGCCAAAGAGATGTTGGCTGCACTCAGTCCGCCTGCTGCATCGCTAGACGAGTTTGTTAAACAGGTCCTTCCCGCCGATATCCTCTCAAAGAAGGACCTCGTTATTACACCCCCTCGAGTCCCCGCTGCGACCGAAGAGACTCTGTACCGCGACCCTATCGACGGTGGACTTGGTGAGAGCGATATGCTCAAGTTACTAGGCGAGTATCGCAAACAAATCAGCACCGCGGGCAAATCCTTTATTGGTGGTGGTTACTACCCGACTGTCGTTCCACCCGTGATTTTGAGAAATGTTTTGGAGAATCCGGCTTGGTATACCAGCTATACTCCCTATCAGCCTGAGATCAGTCAGGGTCGATTGGAGTCATTGTTGAATTTCCAGACTTTGACCACGGATCTTACTGGTTTACCCGTTGCAAATGCCTCGGTGCTGGACGAGGGTACTGCTGCGGCAGAGGCTATGACCATGTCATTGGCTACTGCGCCAATGGCGAAGCAGAAGAAAGCTGGAAAGTCGTTTGTGATCTCGCATCTCTGCCACGAGCAGACTATTGCAGTTATGCAGTCTCGTGCTGAGGGATTCGGAATTAATCTGGTCATTGGAGACATCCTTGCGGATGGCGCCAAGATCGTCAAGGAGCAAGGCGATAACTTGATTGGTGTTTTGGCACAGTATCCCGATACTGAGGGTGGTGTTCTTGATTTTGAATCGCTCGGCAAGACGGTGCATGAACTTGGTGGCACATTCTCTGTTGCTACTGATCTTCTCGCATTGACCGTCCTCAAAGCACCTGGTGAGTTCGGTGCTGATATTGCATTCGGTAGCGCACAGCGACTTGGTGTGCCTATGGGTTTCGGTGGTCCCCACGCTGCTTTCTTTGCTACCACAGACAAGTACAAGCGTAAGATTCCTGGTCGTTTAGTTGGTGTGTCCAAAGACCGATTGGGCAACCGTGCTCTCCGATTGGCTTTGCAGACTCGTGAACAGCATATTCGTCGCGAGAAGGCTACCAGCAATATTTGCACAGCTCAGGCCTTGCTCGCAAACATGAGTGCCATGTATGCAGTTTACCACGGACCTCAGGGTCTCAAGGTTATTGCTCAGCGCATTATGGCTATGACTGCTTTGCTGCGTGAGAAGCTTATCGGATTGGGATACAATGTCCCTGTCCGTAGCAACACCGGTGATGAAGGAGTTCTCTTTGACACACTCACCATCGAGCTAGCAGATAGCGCTTCAGCAGAGTCTCTTCTCGCAGCTGCTAAGTCCGCCAAGATCTACTTCCGCCAAGTTGGACCAAACAAGATCGCCTTGTCTCTAGATGAGACCGTCGGCAAGAGCGAGCTTCGCGAGATTCTGCAGATCTTTGCTCAGTCTTCAAAGACCGGCGATGTCACCATCGACACCGCCATCTCACCTGTCTCCGTACCAGCAAGCCTAGAGCGTACATCTGCCTATTTGACTCACCCTGTCTTCAACACTTACCACTCCGAAACCGACATGCTACGTTATATCCACCACCTCGAGTCCAAGGATCTGTCGCTGGCTCACTCCATGATTCCTCTCGGATCTTGCACCATGAAGCTCAACGCCACCACCGAGATGATTCCCGTCTCTTGGCCTGAGTTCTCCCAAATCCACCCCTTCATGCCCGCTGATGCAGTCGAGGGATACACCCGGATGATTGATGATGTTGAGCAACAGCTTGCCGACATCACAGGAATGGCAGAAGTTACCGTTCAGCCCAACTCTGGTGCTCAGGGCGAATTTGCCGGACTTCGTTTGATCAAGAAGTATCAAGAGTCTGTTTCTGGTGGACACCGCAACATTTGCTTGATTCCTGTGTCTGCTCACGGAACAAACCCAGCTAGTGCAGCCATGGCCGGTATGAAAGTCGTTACTATCAAGTGCGACACCAAGACCGGTAACCTCGATATCGAAGACTTGAAGGTAAAATGCGAGAAGCACAAGGATGAGCTTGCTGCCATTATGATCACATATCCCAGTACCTTTGGTGTCTTCGAACCTGGTGTCAAGGAAGTTTGCGATATCGTGCACAAGTACGGTGGTCAGGTATACATGGACGGCGCCAACATGAATGCCCAGATCGGTTTGTGCTCTCCTGGTGAGATTGGTGCCGATGTGTGCCATCTCAACCTGCACAAGACATTCTGTATCCCTCACGGAGGTGGTGGTCCCGGTGTCGGTCCCATCGGTGTCGCTGAGCACTTGCGTCCCTTCCTCCCCTCTCACCCGTCTAGCGAGTACTTGCAAGCCAAGCGATCCGACTCCACCGCTTCGTCTCCAATCAGCGCCGCTCCCTGGGGTAGCGCCAGTCTTTTGCCTATCACATTCAACTACATCAACATGATGGGCGCCAAGGGTTTGACGCACGCCACCAAAATCACTCTTTTGAACGCAAACTACATCCTCGCCCGCGTCAAGGACCACTATCCTATCCTGTACACTAACAACAATGGCCGCTGCGCTCACGAATTCATTCTTGATGCGCGCCATTTCAAGGAAACCTGCGGCATCGAAGCCATCGACATCGCCAAACGTCTCCAAGACTATGGCTTCCATGCACCCACCATGTCCTGGCCCGTCGCCAACACCCTCATGATCGAACCCACCGAATCCGAGAACAAGGCCGAACTTGACCGTTTCTGTGACGCACTCATCTCCATCCGTCAGGAGATCGCCGCTATCGAAAAGGGCGAACAACCACGTGAAGGAAACGTGCTCAAGAATGCGCCTCACACACAACGCGATCTGTTGTTGGGTGACTGGCAACGACCATACTCTCGCGAAGCCGCTGCGTACCCGTTGCCGTGGTTGCTGGAGAAGAAGTTCTGGCCTACAGTCACACGAGTCGACGATGGTACGTCCCTCCCCTTTCCACTCCAGTCTTGAGCCTTTCATACTAATGTTTAATAGCATTCGGCGACCAGAACCTCTTCTGTACCTGCGGCCCCGTCGAGGATACAGCATGAACACGGAAGTAGACGAGTTATACGATACCCTAGTTAGATAAATTTGTTTTGAGAGTCATTGCAAAAGCAGGCGTTTTTTTTTTTTTTTTGATCTGGGCAAAGGGATGCATTTCATCATGCATAAGAGGATTGTTTTGTTTTGTTATCACGTTCAACATATATATTATAGACTGGACTGTATCCATGAGGGTAGGTCTGGGTTCGATGCTTAGCATCGGTACTACCTAGATATGGCTGTAGTACAATTTCAACATTATTCAATATTTATTTCTTACATATCTAGTTGATTTGATACTAAAAAAGCCAGATTGTACATTTCGACTCCATTCATTACCGAAATGCCCCCCTCATCAGATGAGAACGTCGACTAGGTAGCTGTTATACGAACCATAGTTTCCCTCCTAGGTAGGGTTGGCATTTCCAGCTGCTGCCGATTTCAATTCAGACTCATGCTCTCAGCATCGTCGGGCATTCTATAGTAGTTCCTGCACCCTGATCTTGTAACCAGACATACCAGCATACTTATAATAATTATATTTTCAGCTTTCAGAAAGCATATCCGCTTTATTTTTCTTTTCGGAATATTGAGCAAACAAGAAGCAAACAATAAAAAGAATTTTATTATGCGAGAACTACACATACACACAGACCTTGTCTAGTAGTGCGAAGGAGTTGTACAAGTCAGTCAGCTATTGGAATCGGAACTATAGATATCTGTTTTGTGTACACAGTGGGATGACAAAGAGGTTCGCACCCCCCATATCTGAAATTTCCACACTGCCATTTTTCTGTCGACACAAACGCGTAGCATCGAATCTCTGGGCTTTTAAGAGATTTGGTATGTGGAATTCAATACCATTTCAAGAAGGCGGTGAACGTTCGGGTAGCGCTTGGATAAGGGGGGTGTGGACACTTTTGTCATAGTACTTGTAAATAAAAACATGCGAAAAAAATAAAATGACAAAAACAGTGCCCCCACACTGGATCGAACAATGGACCTTTTCGTATCATCGCATATATGTGCTACGAGCGAAACGCTCTACCACTGAGCTATAGGGGCTACTTGTTATGCCATGACCGCCTCATCTGATGTTTTTTTCATGGTGGCTTACGAACATATTAAGCTTATGTTAGATTTGCAGGGATATAGAATATATCAGATGATAGTTTCTGTGACACGTGCTCATTCCTAAACTCTAGAGCAGCTCTATCGACGTAAAAATAAGCATACAAAGAGGAAAGAAGAAGGAAGACTCCGTGTGAGAGCTCGCTACGCGCGTAGCCCTTCATGGCGGTGCCTAATTGGGAAGGCATGAAAACAAAGGGATGGTCCGTCGCAAATTAGCTCTTTGGGCTTAGTGCTCAGGGATCCCGTCACGGCATCACAAAAGACTGAGCCTGGCTTGCAAGACGTACGATCGTTACAGTTTTAACAGGAAGGTGATCATCAAGTGATAAAGAAGAAACAAAACAACAAACAGATATTATCAATAACAAACATTCCATAGTTATAGTTATGTAATAGAAACTAAAGTACAACGCCCTACCTCCTTATCACAGCAACGGTAGTATAAAGCTATATTTCTCGTGATCTAGTCATATAGTTGATTTAGTGATTATGTCACTCTATCTAATCAATATTATATATAATGGAAAAAGTACACTAGGGGAAAACATAAAACATAGAAACTACCGAAGAGTTGAAGATAATATATACCTACCTAGATAGTCTACTGGGGAGCAAGCGCGTATTCATGCCTGTGCAAGATTTACGAGGGCATTTATTCCGAGTATGCCTACAGATCTGTACAAAGCCTACCACAAAACCGTTTCGTGCCGAGCTCTCCCAGAAATGGTCAAGTTACAGAACGACAACACAACATTCTAGGACGTCTTCCAGCGTGTGTTACAAATAGGACAAGTTTGCCCTGAAGCATAAAGATTACCTTCAGATGTTCATGAATAGATTGCGCGAGCAAATCAATGGACCAGGTGACACTCTATAATGTTTCTGCTGGGCTGAATCCAGAATAAGGTCTGTACCTCTTTGATGCTATAATTTTCTATTATAGCAATCTCACAACTTGATATAGTATTCGTACATGACTATAAAGCTTTCCTATCAGAACTATAAGCATTCGCTTAGATCTAACGGTAGTTCATTAATTTGCCCCGCGATACCTATTGCTGCCTTATATTTCAGGCACCCATCGGAAGCGGCCGATACCGTCCCCATTCCATCGGGACAAAGTTGCTCTTCAGCACATCCACGGATTTCCCCTTCAAACGACAAAAAGTGTATAAATACCCAATCCTCGTGGATTAAGCGTTTTAGTTATCCTGATCTTTTGGGAGGTTTGGGCTGTGTGACTGATTTTTGTGAAGATTAGCACCGAGGCTGAATGAAATCGGATTTGCTCCGCGATAACTATCTTATCAGTCTTTAAGAGCAGGGATTGATATATGCAACCCACTTGTTCCTGTCACACACGACTTCAGGCTTCAATAAATCGTTGAGAGGATAGTAAGAAGGGGACAAAATGTCGCCGACATACACTTTGTATCATGGCACATTCATCCAATTACCGCGCCACATAGCCACAGATTCAAAACCCGCTTTGGAAATAAATACGGGCGTCTTGTGGGTGTCGAATTGTGATGGAAGGATTCAGGGGTTTGACTGGAATGTTGGTCTAGACTCATCAGATGCCGAGGGTGAGGGAGAGAAGGGCTTGAGTACGTTTGTGCAGAGCAAAGGGTGGACGTTGTGGAGGGATGGTGTTGATGCGAAAGAAGAGGAGGAGACGGTGACAATTGTCCGTGGTGGGAGGGAAGGGAGGAATGGATTTTTCTTCCCGGGTTTTATCGGTATGTTTTCCACCTTTGAGCGCATGCGCGCGTACGCTAGAGAGAGAGGGAGAGAAAAGGAAATTGACAGTTAGCAGACACACATATCCATGCCTCACAATACCCCAATGCAGGCATATTCGGCTCGTCCACGTTACTAGACTGGTTAAAGAAATATACCTTCCCTATGGAGAAATCATTCGAGTCTGCAAATGATGAGCACAAAAAAGCTCCACCGCAGGCGTATACAGTCTACAATAAAGTGATTTCCCGTACGTTGTCGCACGGCACGACGACGGCGTCTTATTTCGCTACTATACACGTCCCTGCTACGAATTTGCTGGCGGCGCTGTGTCATCGACGCGGTCAGCGCGCGTTTGTAGGCCGGGTTTGCATGGATAATCTCGTGTTTTGTCCTGAGGAGTACCATGATGAGTCCAGTGAGGAGTCGATTAGTGCGACGAGAGAAGTTATCAAGTATATCCACGCACTTGACCCTGAGGGAAAACTTGTTGCGCCCATTGTCACGCCGCGGTTTGCGCCTACATGTTCGCATGAGGCGTTGTGCGGATTGGGGAAATTAGCGGCGTCGTACACGCCGCCGTTACACATCCAAACGCACATTTCAGAAAACAAAAATGAAGTTTCGCTGGTGAAGGAACTGTTTCAAGAGTCAGAGAGTTATGCGCACGTCTATGAGGAGACTGGTCTCTTGACGCCCAGGACGATACTTGCGCATGCGGTACATCTTACACCTGAAGAGAGGACGCTCGTTAAGCGGCGAGAAGCAAAGATTTCTCATTGTCCGGCGTCGAATAGTGCGTTGGGATCGGGACATAGTCCCGTGCGGACGTTGATGGATGATGGGATCACGGTTGGACTGGGCACGGATGTTAGTGGTGGGTACTCACCTAGTATACTCGAAGCGTCGCGGCAGGCTTGTCTCGTTTCACGTTTAGTTTCGTCTCAGGCTGCTGTGACAACTGGTCGGGAAAGCTTAAGCGTTGAGGAAGCGTTGTATCTTGCGACGAGGGGTGGTGCGCAGGTCGTCGATATGGCAGATCAAATCGGCGGATTTGAGAAGGGGATGTATTTCGACGCGCAGTTGATTGAGTTGGGCCCTGTTGTTGAGAAAATCTCAGGTGTGGAAGATTTTGAGACTGTGGCAGATGAGGATACGGGAAATGTTGATGTGTTTGGATGGGAGAATTGGGAAGAGAAAGTCGCAAAGTGGGTGTGGAATGGGGATGATCGAAATGTTAGGGCTGTATGGGTTAATGGGAGGTTGGTACATAAGAGGGGTGTATAATACGTACATACATAGATTAGAATATACTCTTGCATCAAGTTTTTGATAGACTTCATTTGTCAGTATGCCTGATACCAAAATACCTACAATGTAGACTAGAAGTCGTAGGTCATGAACCAACCTCCGGAATTTCCACATTTCTGAACAACGTGGCAGTCCCGTCCAACCATGCGATGGAATGCCAAGCGTAGATCTTGCATTGCAGATCAGGCTAAGGAATGTTTCTAGAATCATTCAACCAGTGACAAGCAGTTATACTTGGTGTGGCTGATGAGTCGAGCAAGAACTAGAGACTCTCATACTCTTGCTTGATGAGCATGTACTTTTCCCTTCCTCTCTCCCCTGTACGAAGTCGACTACTTCTTTCATTAATACACATCTTGACCCAGATAGAACATACCACCACATTGAATTAGCAGATACTAAATGAGACCTATCAAACTAGGCTGGCAGCTCACCCCTTGTACCTGCCACCTTTTAGGGTTCAAACCCTACGTATGTGAAGAAGAATGAATGGCTGGAAATGGAGGCGTTAGCTCGTCATACCAAGGATATGGCACTAGAGTCTAGACGAGCCCCAATTCTAGCACGCTGGGGTATAATTGGGACTGGATGTTCCCTGATACATGATTTTTCCAGAGAACAAGAGTAATACCAAGCTCAAGAGTGGCTGTCCATGCCCAACATACCAGATCATCCATATCTGTCAGCCACATCGCATTCCTAAAGGCGCAACTATTTTGACCACCCCCTTGCTTCATCAGCATTCCACTGAAGCCCTCCAGGCAAACCACACAAATCGAGCAAACAGAACATAGCAGACAAACCAGACATAGTGAGCAAACTATGCAAATGACTCCCCAAAACAAGGAGAGAGATATGTTTGCCTTGTTTGACGGCTGTTCTAGATTGGTTGGTCAGGGGTCTGGGTTGACTCTTTTCCTGTTCCGGCGATGAGGGTATGATGACAACCCTAATGGTTTCGAAAACATCGACGTGAACGGTAATTGTTCATCAGCATGTGTCACCTAGACTCATGTCTATTAATTTCCGCATGTAGTATCATGTGTATTTAGTAGGTAAGAGATTGAATAACTAGACAGATAAATAAATACAAATTCCATCGATAATCGAACTCTCTAATCGTGAAGAAGACATTTGCTCCTTCCTTTGCATATTATAAACGAAAGATAGCATACAAGGTCATAATAACAACCACCACAATGAAGCTATCACCCAGTGGAACCCTCCTCTCATACGCCCTCCTCCTCATCCAACATGTACACGGCATCGGCTTCGTCAACACACCTACAACCCGCGACCTCCATCTCGCCGCGGCATTAGGGCTTAGTGCGGATAGCGTCATACTAAATCCAGTCGCTTTTCGGAAGATGGTTGATACGTCAGTTACGCGGACAATACCTACAGAATATACTGATGTGCGATTTCTCTTTGCTTCCTGAGGTTCTTTGGTAATGGTAATACTGACTGCATATATAGGTGCCAATCGATCATGATAATCATACAATCGGCACATACAAGAATAGATATTGGGTGACGACGAAATATTATAGATCAGGTGGTCCTGTATTCTTATATGATGTTGGCGAGTCATCGGCATACAGCTCAGCGCAACATATGTTGGGAGAGTCGTCTTTCTTTAGGGAGTACCTTGAGGAATTCGGTGGTCTTGGGATTGTTTGGGAGCACAGGTTTGTTCCTTCTTAATTTGATATACATGGCCAGAACTGACTTCTTTCATTTGAGATAGATATTATGGAGATTCTCTGCCCATGGGTCCCGTGAATGTGGACACACCAGCAGAAAATTTCAAATACCTGACCCACGACCAAGCAATCGCCGATATCCCATATTTCGCGCAAGACTTTAGTCGTCCAGAGTTCCCTTTTGAAGATCTCTCGCCTAAAGGTACACCATGGATAATGGTCGGCGGATCATACTCCGGCATGAGAACGGCGTTTACTCGCGACGAATACCCGGATACCATCTACGCAGCTTTTGCCTCTTCGGCACCAGTACAAGCACGCGCAGATATGAGCGTATACTTTGAGCAGGTCTACCGTGGCATGGTGGCCAATGGCTATGAAGGATGTGCACACGATCTACATGCAGCTATGAGCTATGTTGATTCTCAATTGGCGTTGAACGGCACTGCTAGCGATGATGTTAAGAAACTGTTTTTGGGTGCGGGAGGAGAGATCAATTCCAATGGCGATTTTACAGCCGCATTGGCTTATATTTACGGCACTTTCCAGTCTTATGGAACGGGCGGAGGAGATACGGGCTTGGGATCATTATGTGACTGGATGGAAGCCGTGCCGACGGCGACAAGGGTATCGCCGACCGCTACTTCGACTGCAACGGTGACGAAGAGAGACCACGAAAGCAAACCGATCTCCAGGATACTGGGTCGACGTGCGCGAAAGGCGGCAGAAGAAGGAGCAGATGTGCCAAGTGCAGCTACGGCAACCCCATTGACAGGCTGGGCTCCGTTTATTGGTAACAGAGCCGTGGCTGAGCGATTCGCGTCATGGCCTCAGCTCATCCCTCTAATCAACTCTTATGCGGCTACCGAGTGTGACTTAAAATCCGGCTCCGAATACTGTGACCTGGGCGGCCGACTCACTGACCCTGCTTCTATCGCCTGGACATGGCAATATTGTTCTCAATGGGGCTTTTTTCAAACCGACAATGTCACCCCAAACCCTACTCACGGTCTATTATCTACCTATCAGTCGTTGACATACAACCAAGAGATTTGTTATCGCCAATTCCCCGGTGCCCTCGAAAATGGACTCCTCCCCGAAGCACCAAAAACCGAGGCAATAAACGACGAAACAGGAGGTTGGCTCATTCGCCCTTCAAATACATACTGGTCCGGTGGCGAGTTTGACCCTTGGAGGACATTATCGCCTCTATCTACAGAAAGCTTTGCGCCGGATTTTGTTACGTTTCGCTCAAATATTCCGCAATGCAATCGACAGACGGCCGAAAGAGAGATTTTCGGATATGTGATGCCGAATGCGATGCATTGCTTTGATTTTAATATACAAAATGAGGGAGGGCAGGTATCGAGGAATCTGTTTAAGAATGCGTTGAATGAATGGCTACCTTGCTGGGAGGGCAAGGCGAAAAGAGCGTGGGTTGGTTAAGCCTTCCATACTTTAGTTTAGACTTGGGCGTTTTACTTGCATTTGTGGCGCTTCATTTCTGGTTGCATTGCATTACACCAGCATCATAATTACTGTACCTACATCTAGAAAGAGTATATAGTGCATATCTATAGAATGTATATTTTGAATTAATCTTTCCCGGATCTTTCTTATTTACCTCTAATTCTATAACTCTATTACAATACACGAAAAATCAGAATACACTACCTTCACCCAAGCATTCTATGATGTCTAAATAACAGCAAACAATTGACGTTTCTGAGTCAATTTGGCTGCCAGAAGTACTGCTGCACCAAGCAGTAGGCTAACACCAGAGTATATGGACAACGAAAGATATCCATACTTTTCAATCAGCGCTCCACCGATAGGGGTACTTGCTAATGCACTAAAAGACCATCAGTACATTTGCAGATTTAGTGTAGAGGACAAATCAAGGGCTGAACTTACGAGAAAGAAGTCGATGCCATCACAAAGCCAACAACCGTGCCGATTGTAGTTGGGCTTGCGATTTGCGCGGCACATGCTTGTTGTAAAGATAGAATTCCCTGGACGTAAATCAATCAATTTTGACACTTGACTTGTAGTCTTCGTAAATAGGGGACTTACACCAGATGTAAACCCATACGCAAGCGAAAACATGACAATACCGCCAACCGAAGTGACAGTCGTCCAACACAACGCAATAATTCCGGAAAAAGCCGTCATTGCAATACACAAGTTGAATCTTCCATATTTATCGGCAACCATTCCCGGGATAATACGACCAAAAAGAGATGCGCCGTTGATGATGGAAATGGTATAGAAAGATAAGTTTGATGAAAATCCTTGTGCCAGGGCGTATTCCGTGGTGTAGAAGAACGGCATAAACATGCCGAAATAAATTAAGAAGAATCCAAACGCAGTGAAGAGTGTCTGCTTCCTGGCAACTATGGACCAGTCCCATGCTGGCCTTGATGGTTTCGTGCCGTTGTTCTTACTATCTTGTAGATCCTTCTTTGGTGTGATTGGTGGTCGGGCAAACATAGACGAAAAGACAAGAATCGGAATCATGATGAAGCCGGTGATCCGCAAGGTCCATCCAAATCCAATGTTGGGCTTCTCTAACAGAGCATGTACAACAACAGGCCAGATAACTCCACCCAAAGATGAGCCGGCAATCGTTACTCCAAGGGCTAGTGCAACTTGCTTCTTGAAAGACAGGCCAACGAGAGCGACAGCTGGACATACCAGAAGGGTATTTCCAATACCGAGGAGCACCCCTTGGGCAAGAATAAATTGCCAGTATTCCTTGCAGAGAGATATCATCATAATTGAAAATACGGTTGTGGTAGAGCCGAGCCACAGCATTACCTACATTTGATGATCATGTCAGTGTCTGTTGATTTTTCGGGAAGAGTAACACTCACCACAGCACCGAACATATCAAGAATCCGTCCTGTCACGAGAGAACCCGCAAACAGTAGAAAGTTATTGATTGCTCCGATCCATCCAATGTCTGAGTTTGACATGTTTGATAGTAAAGTCTCAGAATAGTATGTTTGGAAAACCCCAAATGCATTGACGAAACCGACAGAACAGAATGCCGCCCCAGCACAACCGAGTAAGGTTAGGCATGATCGAGTCCTAGACGGAAAACTGCAATTAGCGGAACGCCTAAGTCATGGCTCATGTTGACTCAATATCCATACGTGAATTCTTTGTTTATAGGGGCCGCGATTGGGCTTTCATTCTCAGAGGACAATTCTGACGGAGGCAATGCCTCTGAGACGTCTTTGGTGTTGTTGTTTTCCATGTCGCTGGCCGACGGGTGTGGTGTTGATAGAATTGGAATATGTTTCGAGGACCAGTAGTCATAATGTGAAGAAGTCGAGTTTTATATCTCTTAATTGACCGTTTAGCTCTCCCCACTCCATCAAAAGGAGGACGGAGTGTCCGGGGCAATAGTACTTAGGGCTACGAGACAGGCACCAAATGGGCCAAGGCTATGCAAGGAGAATCCGCGGAGCTTCCGTGCAACCTAAACCTAAAACGGCATAGCTCCGGAAAGCATATCAAGGTCCAGCTTCATGCTATGATTGCTTTCGTTTTCCCTTAATGCTGTTCAACTTAGTCGGAGCTATTACATCATGTAACACGGCAAGCCGTCATGTCCGAAAAGAGAAAATCTTGCAATGACGAGAAGTCCAATGAGAACTCCAAAAAGCGGACTCCACGACAAGATCCAGTCTCATGTCAAAGCTGTCGCAAGAAGAAACTGAAATGCGACCGTCAACAGCCATGCTCGAATTGTCGATCCAGGAGGATTTTTTGCAACTATGCTGCGGCTAATGTCGCTCATCGGTACGCAAATCCGCATGTAGCACCACCTTCAACAGCCACGGACTGTCCGCTATCAACGAGCAGCAACATCACCACGGCTTCGCAACCGCAGGTTTACCGCACCCAAGGAATCCTATCTTCTCAGGAAGCTACGGAGCAGGAACGATCGACGGACTGGCTCGAAAATATCTTGATGGCTCCCCGTATTCCCGACGCGTTGCCAATGTCGATCAAGAACAAGCTCATCACGACCAAACATTCGGCAGTCTCAGTCACAAACTTGACATCGTTCCTGCCTCGTGAAACAGAAGCACTTGCACAGTTCAACTACTATGTTGAATATGTTGGTTACCTATACCACATGATCATCCCAAACCATGTTAAGTCTCAAATACATGCAATCTATCAAAACATGCATGATGGGTCATCAGCCGCGGTAGACTTGAATCACCTTGCCCTTCTATTCAGCATTCTCGCCTCAGCATACTACTTCCAGAACCTAGGAGCCGACTCAGTATCCGATAAACAGGTTGAAAATAGGTGTCACCAGTACATCAATCTTATCACAGAGGCGTTGACAAAGAGCGACTACATGAACTACCCTACCGTTGAAGGACTTCAAGCTGCTCTTGTGGTCATTCAATTTCTTCCAAACCATGGACAAGACACTTCTGCGCGTGCATTGTTCAATCTGGGTTCTATGGTCAATCAATGTCGACAGATGGGACTCTTTCAGATCGATTCGGCACAGAACAAGGCTTTTCGGAGGGCGCACGGATACAATCCAGTGGATGTAGAGCTAAGGCGCAGGTTAGCTTGGCTAGCTATATCTTCTGATTGGTACATCTGTTTTCATATTCCTCTCCCAGTTTCTTCGTATCAGTGTTCATTTTCTAATTCTAATAGGTTCTTGGCATATCTCGGAGGTCCTCAGGAGGGCAGCTACCTCGTCAACCCAGCTCACATGGCCCTAGACATGCCTGCAAACATACCAGACGAAGATCTGTGTAAACCCAAAAATGGCGGCGGATCTTTACCAGACAGCGTTCCCACTATAATGTCATACTTTATTTTCCGCCTAAAACTATCTATCTACTGTCGCGATATAGTTGACTATACTTGTCGTGAGCGTTTGGAGGGTGTAGATGTCCCTTATAGCAAGATCATGGAACTGGATCAGAAATGGCAACAATACAACAAACAGCTTCCAGAATTCTTCCGCTTGGATAATAATAGCCGCCGGAAATACGCTCAAGTCTATGCGGATGTACCGCAAATCGCATGGCAGCGGCTAMTGCTCCAGCAAGCATCACATTCTCGTTTGTGTCGCTTGCATCGCACATATTTCATCCGCGGAGCTAGGGACCCTGCTTACTCTTACTCGCATATGACGTGCCTGCAAGCTGCGCGGCGCGTCATCGAAATCAAGCGGATAATGGATAAGGAATTCCCAAATACACCAAGTATGACAACAGCGTGGTCTGTAATGCATCATGTCTTCATGGCGGTAGTGATATTATTGATGGATACATGTTTCAATTGGGATGATATCTTAGCAGATCGGCGCAAGGAGGAAATTCTCGAGGCTTGTCGAGTGCTTGATAGAGCTCGGAGAAGCTCAAGACTCGTACGCGAGGGCATCAATGCAATGATGGATATCTTGCAGAGTCGCTGGCGGCCTATGTCGGGTGATCAGCTGCATTCTTCGCAACAAGAAGAACTTCCTGCGCAGCGGCAAGAAGAAACGGATTTCCATTCAACACGAGAGGTTGAGCACATTAATCCACAAAGAAGAATTGAAAACGTTCCTGCATCAGCAGACTTATACTCATCGGCTGATGCAGTAAATGGCGTATCATTTGCCGTTGACGCCACGGGAGATGCGAGCGATTTCGAGAATATGTGGTCTGAATTTTTGGACAGTGGTGCCATGATGGCGAGTAGCCCTAATGAGTGGATGGGGTTATTGTCCGATTTGACTGAGTCAGCACCTGTTCTATGAAGTGCTATCACTGACGCATACAGTGATCGGCGCCAATTGCCGCTCATGATTCATCAATTATGCTTCATGGGGCCCAACCCTAATGCGCCGCAACTTTAAAGTCTGCGGCATGATATCATTCGGAGGCAAATATAAGCATCCTTAGGTGTATATTGCAATCTGACTTCAAATATCAAGAAATTTTATCAAGGCCTTCGGGTGGTCAGAAAGTGAATGGCATCCCTGATACGACCACCTCCAAGATGAGCACAAACATGGTCGATCAACGCCGTAAAGGCTTCCCCCGAGTCCATCGATACATCACCACCCACAATCACGACGGTGAAGCCATCTTTCTCTCTAGCAGCCAAGTGCCGGAATGCGCGCCTTTCCGCTCAGCAGGTGAAGACGGTGAACTCGCATTATTGTACGCAACAGATACATTCCCCATTCAATGCCAGAACGAAGTCGATGTCGCCGTATATGATTCGTATCTACACATGCCGCCGGGACTTACGCCAAGCAACGGAACAATGTTTCGCGTGATTGATGTGCAACCGCTCAAAGAGACACCCATGCATAGAACCGTGACTGTTGACTACGGGATTATCTTGGAAGGGGAGGTGGATCTTGTTTTGGATAGTGGTCAGAAGAGGACACTGCGACAGGGAGACGTTACAATACAAAGAGGCACGGCACATTCGTTTCGGAATAGGAGTGATTCGAAATGGTGTCGCGTGATGTTTGTGTTTTTGCCAATGCAGGAGTTGCAAATCGCTGGGAAGAAAATGGATGAGGAATGGTACGAAGAGAGGTATGAGACTAGAGATCCGCAGGAAATAATTGAGCAGGAGGGTTGTCATGATTGATTTGACAGAATGGACAGTCATGCCCTTTGTATAGAAATCGTGCTCTCCAATGTAAAGAAGACTTGTTGACACGAAAGCCAATCAAGGTAGACATCAAGAACTGTACTACTGAATGGCTCTGTAGTCACCCCCGGATCCCGGCCTTCTGTCATCCGTTGACTCAGTGCAGTGCCTACTCTAGTATATAGTCAGCGCTATCACAAACCTACGCCCTTTGAATGACAAGAGTCAAGATGCGGTCAAATCAAAGTAGAAGAAAGCGATAAAATATGTTGAACCATGTCCGCTAGTACATACCAGGTTAGTGTTGTCAATCCTGTGTCGGAAATTTCCGAGTTTCCGAGACTTTTCCGAGTCTTATCTAATCGGGTTATCTTTTTACTTAACGCTGGTGGATCGCATCGCAACATTGCGTAAGTGACTTAATTGATCAAGTCTTGTTTGCAAAGAATTCAGGATTTTCGGAAGCAAATTCATACACATACTCATCAGATATACGCAAAGACCCAATCAATGGATCGAGAACAGTTCCGCGCTGCGGCTCATGCAGCGATTGATGACAGTCAGTATCACCCCGCGGACAAGGAATACCCATCGTACGCCTTTGGCTCTTTTACAACGCACATTGACTTGAAATATTTGAATCATGACTGACTAGCTCTGTGAAACAAAAAGTCATAAATCATTTTGATTCTCTCCCCGACCGACGCGTCCTTCCTACCATTGAACCCGGCTATCTTCGTCCTCAGATCCCCGAAAACCCACCCATTGAACCACAAGAATGGTCCGAAATACAGGCAGATATCGAATCCAAGATCCAGCCGGGTTTAACCCATTGGCAATCGCCCAATTTCATGGCGTTCTTCCCGGCTTCGGTCACGTACCCCAGTATACTGGGTGAGATGTATTCGGCGGCTTTCAATGCGCCGGCTTTTAATTGGATCTGTTCCCCAGCATGCACGGAGCTTGAAACTGTTATTATGGACTGGGTCGCGAAGGCATTGGGATTACCGGAGTGCTTTTTAAGCACGTCTGAGAATCTTGGTGGGGGTGTTATTCAGGGTACTGCCAGCGAGTCCGCGGCTACCATGTTGATTGCTGCTCGTGAACGACGGGCGCGTGAACTCACACTTGCCGAGGGTATAAAGGACAATGGCTCGCGCGAATACGAAGATAGGATATGTGCTCACCGCGCCAGACTCGTTGCTCTAAGTAGCGATCAGGCACATAGCAGTATCGCAAAGGCTGCTTTGGTGGCTGGTACGAGGTTTCGTTCCGTCCCCTCCAGGTTGGAGGATAACATGGAAATGACCGGAGAGTCGTTGCGTGCGGTTTTGACAAGGATAGAAGAGGAGGAAGGACTAGTGCCTTTCTTCATTACTTTTACTATGGGCACCACTAACTCGTGCGCCGTGGATCGGTTCGAGGAACTCAAGGCTGTTTTAAACGAGAAGGAGTCTTGGAGACGAATATGGGTCCATATTGATGCTGCGTATGCAGGCGCTGCTTTGGTGGTGGACGAGTACCAGCATATTGCGCAAAACTTTGCCGAGGGCGTAGACAGCTTCAATATGAACATGCACAAGTGGCTACTCGTCAACTTCGATGCTAGGTATGATCTTTTCTACTTTCAAGGCTATAGTCTAGTACTGACGATTGAAAAACAGCTGCCTATTCGTCAGGAACCGCGTTGATCTGACCAACGCCCTTGACATCACTCCTACATACCTCCGCAATCCTTACTCCGAAACGGGCACAGTGATCGACTACCGCAACTGGCAAATCTCACTCGGTCGACGGTTCCGAAGTCTCAAAATCTGGTTTGTTATGCGCAGTTACGGTTTGACCGGCATGAAAGCACATATTCACAAGGGTCTCGCACTCGGCAACCTATTCACGGAGAAAGTCAAGAGTCGACCAGACCTTTTCGAAATCGTCACAAAGCCGGATTTCGCCTTGACTGTGCTTCGTGTACGAAGCAGTGCTGCCTCTTCTGCTCCATCGAATGGTTCCAGTGGCATCAATGGCACAAACGGCGTTGCGAAGCTCCATGTCGCTCAAGTCGACGAGAAAGCGGATGAGATCACGAAGAAGGTATATGAATTGATCAATTCTCGAGGCGAGATCTATCTCACTTCGAGTGTGATTGCGGGCATATATGTGATCAGAGTTGTGGGTGTAAGTCTTCAGGCTGATGAGGCGCATACGCTGCGCGCGTTTGATATCTTGGTAAATACGACAGAGGAAGTCTTGCGCGGTTGAGTATAGATGAATTTACATGTAAATATAACATGTATATACTGTACATAAGTCTAGATACTAGAGAAGATAGTGTATCGCCACTCAGTCATTTAGCAAATCAACAAATTCGTGCAGATCTGCATTCCAGCGTATCTAAAGTTTTCAATTCGTATACCTAGGTTCAAAGCGGCGGTGCCAAGCGCGCATAAATTTTTTCTCTAGGTTTAATATAGGTAACAGATTTGTGTCGCGACGGGCACCCGGCGCGGCCGCTTTAATCGTTGAACGCGCGTATGATTCAATCAATCAATCGCTTATTCATTGGGCGGCAATGTTGAATTGCAGCAAACTCCTTCGATTCCTTCTGTCTAAAGATGTGCCGGTCGACAGCCTGGACCTGAATAAACGAACCCCACTCTCTTGGGCTGCGGACTATCATGCATTACAAGCTGTGGAGATTCTGTCAAACCACGGAGCAGAGATTAATAGTATGGACTACAGATACTATACACCTTTGCGCTACGCAGTCTTTAGCGATGCAATAGCTGTGGATTGGATTTAGAGCGCGAACGAGGCAGTTTCCACTGGCATGGAAATTCCGAGTATGACTGTGTGCATTATCAAAGTGGCTGTATCAATGATTGTACTTATGTTAGTCGATAGGCTGCGAGCGATATGATTCTCTCTTCTCGATCGCAGCAGCTCGAACGAAGCGAACCTAAAGGTGGCTATACTGATAGTTATGGATCAAGCCTTTGGCAAGGGGTGAGAGATTGCGCCTTACAATGCCTTGTTGGTCAAATGGCGGCACTTCGGGTGATCGTACGATATAAAAGGCCATCCAATCCTCTGCCATTATGACTTTCATCTGTTTGCAAACAAAACTCTTGAGTCTCTGCCTGATCAATCAGTATGTATGAAGACGATGAACTTCTCGGACGACTTTGCGAGACAACAAGGACATAAACAGATCTAACCCCATCCCGGCGACATGAAACGCCCTGTGTGATGAAGTATATCGCTGAGGTATGTACACTTTCTAGCGGCCTGATTATAAACCCATTGACTTAGATCATTAAAAGAAAGTAAGTACAGATAAAATTCATACATTGTCCTCGGTGATTCTCTTTACCAGCTTGAAATTACATGGTAATGCGGTTCTCACTTACTAACAGGACTCCCTACTGCCTGAAAGTGCACAAAAATACATGCCAAATATTTGACTAATTTGCCAATAGTCTTTTAACCGAGTCCGGAGAAACTGTCTCTAGCTCCTTCGCTATACCATTCCAGATTTTACCCTGGTATTTCTTGGAGTCTTCTGTGATCCAAGACGGAAGCTTGTGACTACAATCAACAAAAACCCAGTTAGCGTGATCCGATCCAATAATGATACACCAAGATGACCATACTCGCCAACCTCACAGTCGTCTAAATAAGACCCGTGGCTTTCTTTTCCACCAACTGCTCCGTGTAGAAGTGTTCGACTACCATCCTCAGCGGTTCTTCCGAAGCTCGCATGCATCTGAGCTAATTGCTCCTTGAAAGCAGGTGGCGCATTTCTAGCAAGAGAAGTCTTGCATAGACCAGGGTTTACGGCATTGATAACAACGCCGGTCTGCGAGACGGGAAGGATATCAGCAAGCTCCCGCACAGCATAAATTTCAAACAGCTTGCTAAGGGGATAACTGCGATGCGAATATCAGCCGCCAGAACATAAGTCGGAGTCAATCAGATACTTACGCTCCCATTCCGATGTTTGGAGTATCTGACTTCACTAAAGGATCCTCTTTCACCGTATCCCAGATCTTCTGGATATCAAAAACGGAGTTGCTTGTCACGATGATCAAATGAGGCAAAATGCCAAACATCTTTGCGCTTTCTCTCAACTTAGGAAAGAGAAGAGCGGCCATCAAGAAAGTGCTATAAACATTGACAGTGAATTGTATCAGATGGCCTTCCGCCTGACCCGCCAAGGCAGCAACACCCGCGTTCTCAATCACAGCGTCAATTCGGTCCAACTCTGCAACGGCCCTGTCTGCAAAAGCTTTCACGGAGACATATTTTGAAAGGTCGACTTCCCATACTTCAGCGGTGTTTTTGCCAGTCTCCTTCGCGATCTCGGCCCTGGCTTCTTCGCCTGCGGTGAGATCACGCACACCAAGAATAACTTTTGCGGCACCGATAGCCACGAGATGTTTTGCAGCTTCAAGGCCGAGACCGGTGTTTGCGCCGGTTACTATGTAGGTCCCGCCAGCACAGGCCTCGGCTGTAGTTTTCAGGGGAAGACCCCGAAGCTGCTTTGAGAGGTCTTGGGGCATGGTCAGATTGAATTATGTGACTTAAAAAATGCTTGGTAGTTGAAAAAACCAGTTCCAACTTGTTACTCGTCGTAAATTGTAAATTGAGCGGAATCAGCACTGCAAAGGGAGGAGGTCTTATATCATCATAGAGTACACTGCTTCCGAAGATAGCAACATATGGCGAGCCTACGGTTATGAATATGGACATAAGCAAAATTCCAAAACCCGGTGCAAGTCCTTTACTGGCGCATTGCTTATCCTGATAATTTTATAAATGCCAATCAGGAATGGAACATACAAAATTTAAAGCGCGCTGCACTGGCGCCTAGTTTCCGAACCACCCAATCGACGCGGATTTATAGAACCCACCCTTACCAAAACGATCTCGGTGCAGACTCCGGAGACTCCAAAATTTGTCACTGCTCCAACCAGCCCTTCATATGAATTGTATAGTCCCTCTCTGAAAACGGGTTTTACTTTTTGCCAGTTTCCGATATAGCTGGCCACCTCTGAAAATGGGGTTGGTCCACCCCAAAACCCGGTAAATCCGGATCCGGAAACATGAATAGTTATTCTGTTGGTTTATCATATAAACATAAGGTCCATGACAAGCCATGATAGGTATGGCAAGCAAATTTTCTCAAAAACTCAAAGACACGCTTGTATCTACAGATTCAGTCCAACAAAATGTCAACCACGCGTTCCCTGGCATACACACTCCAAGAGCGTGATCGACGTTGGCTGCTGGCCAGGGATTTCATGGCTGACCATGGTGTTGACGCTCTCTTCGTATTCGGAGAGCCAGAAATGAGTGGACCAGGGCCCTATACATTGGACAATTGGGTTACAAACCACCGGCCCGGATCAACGGTCATTTTCCCAAAAACAGGAGAACCCCTCGTGCTCTCATTTATGCCCGCAGCTATAATCGACCATATACACGCTAGAGAGCACGGAGAGCAACCATGGGTATCGGCAAAAAACATTCGTATGGGTCGGGATGCAGAATCTACAGTCACTGCACTGCGAGACCTAGGGCTCACAGAAAGCACGATAGGCGTATGCGGTCTCGAGCCATTCGTACCAATCCATCCATCTGGAGTCATACCTTACTCCCTCTGGAATAAAATTCTATCCGAATTTCCCAAGGCCAACTTCAAGTCGGTCGGGCAAGCCTTCTTGACAGCGATAATGCCGCTCAGTGATGAGCAGATTTTGGTAACACGTCATGCAGCTAATATTGGCGATGAGATGGCTCAGGCGATGGTAAAAGCTTGTGCTCCAGGTGTTCCCGAAAATGAGATTTTCAGGGCTGGAATGGATGCAGCTTTTGCTCGAGGTACTGTAGTTCCTGTCATCCATATGTTCACAGGGCCTAAAGCTATCAATTGGGGACCACCTAAGTGGCATTACAGCCCACAAAGCCCCCCTCGTGTCTTGCAGGACGGGGATTTAGTCGCAGCTGAGATCTTCTGTGACTTCGGAAAAATGCAGGCGCAACTTCAAGTAACCATCGCTGTGGGTAAAGTTCATCAGGACGTGGAATGGGCAGCCGAGATCGCTCGCCAATGTTACGATGCTGGATTGAAAGCACTCCAGCCCGGAAATACCTTTGGAGAGGTTGCAAAAGCAATAAGAGAGCCGTTGAAAGAAAACGGAGCGTGGAGTAAAGGACCACAAATTCATAGTCTGAATCCAATTGTTCCCGTCTGTGAAATTGACGTCGACCTCGCCAATATTGGAGTATCTGAAGTATACCGACGACACTGGGCACTAGATACACTTGCTGCTGATATGGTTCTCAAGCCAGGTATGACTTTTGCTCTGGAGCCGACTTGTGCTATTGGACCGTATGCGGTAACCGTAGGTGGAACTGCTATGGTCACAGAGGGAGAGCCGATTGAATTTAGTACATATACGACACGTCTCCTGCGTGCTGCTTGAAAACATGCAAACTGATCATAACTACGGCTATCCTCTATGCAGTTTGATGAAGCTCAATCTTAATGAAATTTGAGTTTGACTAATGAACTACCTTTATAATATATATGGTTTTCTTATAATATAATTTGTTATGAGCTGACCTCATGAAGTATATTCGGGCGAAACCCTCATGACCGCTTCATTGATCGCCTCATAAATCGCTTCATTACCGGCACCGGCTCCGTGCCTACAGTCACCCCCGTTAGTTTACGCCAAACCCCACTTCTGTGAATTTTAGATAAGAATCTTATAGTCTACACTGATTTGCTAATAAATCTAACCCCTTCTTTTGTTGCTTCTCCACCCTATTGCTGTAAGCGCTCTAGTGTAAAAATCGGCCAAACGTATCTACCGGTAGGTATGGGCCGCAGAGTTCGTGAAATGGGGTAATTGCGCATTCCATCCCCAACTTCTTAAATGTGAATTAACTTCATGTTGGTTGATATCAATTCCCTCGCAATCTCTTCTATGAAAATTAGACGCGCCATCAAATCAATATGCCCAGCAAACGGCGTTACATGTCATGCCAGACTTGTCGACGCCTGAAGACTAGATGCGAGGTTTTGCCGGGATCACAAAAATGTAACCGATGCACAACACTAAGGTAAGCGTGTCTGTTTAGCTGTTAGTGTGAGAAGGAAGTGGACATTTAATTTTTGGGACTTCATACATTGACATCGMCCCGCCTCGATCTTAGACTAGATTGCACCCTCCCATCCATTCAACCCGTTCAGCCTCCTTCGATTATATCCCCGGTTGGCCAGCCAGGTCCTGAGCTCAGTAATAATGGCAATAATCAAACCCAGCCTAATACGTGCGCATGCAGTAGCCGGTATATATCACTCATCTCTGCATAGAATGGCTAGAAGTTTAAAATGATTGACTTATCAATAGACTCGATGCCATTGAGGCCTCTCTCGCAGAGATCAAGCAGCTTCTGCTCCAGTCTCGGATTCCCCAATCACAACCACTAAATGAGAAGCTCTACTCAGATTCAGCGAACAATACTATCCCCACCAATAATGAAGTTTCAGCAAGTGCCTTTCAGTCAGATGAAGAAAACACCGCGACGGACAGTTTTCCTGAGGATGGACTTCCTGAGGAGAGTGAACAGGATGTGCAAGTCGCACCTATCAAAGTCGTCCGGCACCTGTTTAAACTTATCCATGGATCCCCTACTCGTGACCATAACGAAAGTATCATCAGTGAGCTTTCAAAACTTGGTTTAACCTCGGGTAGTCTGGTGGATCTGCTTTTTGAAGGGTACGTGTATTCCGCTCAGAACATATACAACACGTATTTGAAAGAAGGGAATGAATGGCCTACATTGACACAGAATACAGTTTTAAAAGCATATCTTCTCTTTGTCCTTTCGTAATGTGCGACTTCCCCGGGGAATTGTTGAAGAGAAACCACTATCTTCTCTTTGCCGCTTGCCTTTTAGCCGGAATACAGGCCGTTGAGCTCGCCAATTGCCCAGAATTACACAAAATGCTATACAGCTGTGTCAAAGGCCATTTAGGAATACAAATGCTAGATACACCACTGCCCTTTTCAACTATACAGGTCTTGCTGATCTTCAGTCTCTACAATCTCGGCCCTAGCTACACGTCGCGTTATATTGATAGCTGGCTTGTGAGTAGTTCTGCAATATCGCACTCCATGCTAAGCATCAATTTGTCCGAATTATCCAATATATCACTATTCCGGGATACGGAGTCTCAAGAGATATATAGAACATGGATGTTGACTTCTTTGACACATTTGAAGTACGTTCCTTTTTTTTCTTCCACCCGAAATTTGATATTCTTTTCATACTAACCAGTTGTGTCAGGTTTGCGATTGGGACGGGACAACCACCAGTCATCGACGTTGAGTCACTAAAACCGTGGATCACCCTGAAGCGCAATTATGATCCGTGCGATAGGGCGATAGCTGCTCAGCTAGAAATTTACACACTGTTATATGACGTTGTTCGAAAAGGTGTCAGATCTGTATCCTCGGCTTGGGACGACCTGGAGAATTGGACTGTCAGGAATTTGCAAGGTAAGCGAAACTTCCAAACTCATTAAAGAGGCAGCAGACTAACTTCCAAGAAAGTGGATGAAGAAGACTATCCAGGAAAATATGAAGCAACTCTACATTTTACCTATTTATCTGTGAGTCTTATTCTGGCTCGATGGGAAGTTGCGAAATTGCAAGCCGTGCCCCGGCAACAACATCAGGAAGAAGAAGAAATGGAAGAAGCAAAAGGAGAAGGAACAGGAGAAGAAATTGAATTTTCAGACTCTGCTACTCGACAACAACGAATCTCCAGCGTGATTGAACTAATTATTCGCTATTCCCACCTGCTACTAGATAAAGGGATGCTTCTCTGCTCACAAACCGCACTGGTTAAGCCTTCGTACGACTTCCTAATATCTGCCTACGCTGGTATTACACTCGTCGAATATGCCAGCTTCCTGCCGAACCCAAAGCTTACATTCGAATTGATGGAAAAAGTTCAAATTCAAGGTCATCGGAGTTATAATCCGGAAATCTCCCTTGAGCCAGTTTTCAATTGGGCGACGAATGTGATGCGGAAAAAGGCACAGGATTATTCTGTCTCTATGCAGCAGGCTGAGCTCGATGCAGTGAATTCGAATTTTGACACTACCACTAATGAGAGTCGTGTACCTATCTCGATGGATTGGATACCTAATACGCTTATCGACTCTTTCTATTTTTCGGATCACGGTGACTTGTCGATAACGCCTGTATGATACGATAATAAACTTAGCAACCTAGACATTCTAAGCCCATCGACTTGATCAAATGTAGATCAACTTACATCATCTACAGTTGTTATAGCAATAGCATGAATTGTAGACCGGGGGGGAGGGGGGGGTGTACCATTCAGATCTGGGATACCTGGTCTGCATGGTGGTGTCATTCTCTCCCGCGGAAATCCACCAAAGGCCCAATTTCAGAGGTAGTGAGAAACGTTATCTGCGCAGATTCTTGGGCTCTACACAGTTTGATGAATCTCTAATCCATCGATACATTGATTGGGGTCGATCGAAAGGATGATCGGCAATAACTGACTGCGGACACGGTGCGAATAAAATGGGTGGATCGCAATTTAAATAAGCAGACCCATCATCTTTCATTTCAAAATGATGAGAAATCAAACGCACCTCGTGATCCTTGAGAAGGTCATGTAGAAGAGCGCTGTGCTGGAGGGGCATTTTGTCATCGACCAGTTTCTTCAACAAGGCACCAAATCAAATCTTTTACGGATTCGGGATCTTACACTAGCCATCTTAACCAGGTGTCTGTGAAAAGCCAACGATAATCGATATGAATGTAGAAATATTTCGGGGTGAGTTGAGTTTGCAGTAAAGGAAATCAAAGGATAAAAGATTAGATCATGGGCTGGTTGTATGTGTGGCTTTTCTGACCGATATACACTCAAAAGAATTGGCAACATCAAATATGGGGTCTCGCTCTATTAAATTTGAATCTTGGAAGACCACACTATTTACAAAAGTAACACGAATAAGTCTAAGCAGAATCCGCCTCAGAAAATACCTTTTCTGAAAGATTGCGACTCTTTTCGCCCACGATACACTGCGCCACCACTTCTACATCCTGGATTATACCTTCGGTAATTCCCGATAGATCATGCTCGTCAATATAATTTTTCGGTTCATTCCAGCCAGCATGTCTATCGATGCCTGGAGCGGGAAACAAGACACAAATGAGATAGTATAACCCCAATGCAATCAATAGACCCGTAGGATATGCGACGTAGTAAAACTTGATGATACCGGTTGGCGCAGAAACGCCCATCTGATTGAGGAAACCGTAAAAATGAATGGCGACAGGGATAAGGTAAGCGACAAAGGCGCGAACATTGAATCCACCTTTGTAGTAGTAAATGTTATTAATATGATTTCCGTCACTGCTCTTCCGTCCTTTGTAGAGAAGGGGGATATCTAGATATCCTTTGCGAAGGAGGTAGTAGTCGCAAATCAAAATACCGGCAATGGCGGAAAGGAAGATTTGATAAGAGGAGAGGAAGTTGATGAACACGGCAGCCGTAGCGAGCAAATACCACGGACAAATGGCGTAGGAGAGAACTAAGTGAATGGTTAGCGCATAGGGCTCTGTCTTTCCAGTTTGTATCAAGTGCCAAAGCATGGTATTGATGTTGGTATGAGGACGTACTCGCACAGATGAAGAAACCTCGCTTAACGGTGATGTATTTGGGCAGTAATGCGGCAATATCGTTACCAGCTCTGCATCAAGAAACCGTCAATTATCCATGACAATAAGAAGAAGAAGAAGAAGAAGAAGAAGAAGAACAAAGCACATACGGGATAGAGTTTTCGAATATAGCCGAGGTGAGTGTCGCGAACATCAAACATAGGGAGATAAGAGCACAGCCTGCGCGGTTGGCATGAGTGTATCGGTCGCCCTCCATTAGCATATCCAGATGAGTCAACGGATTCCAAATGAGCTTTAAAAAGGGTTTCGGATTAGTAAAGAAGGAATATGAATATATGGATACAAATCACGTAGGGTATACTTACTTCTCCGAATATCCTCTTGCTAGCCGCAGCAATGACATTGCCACAAACAGCAACGATAAAATTCGAGAGTGGGAAGCTAATCACCTGTCCTGCAATTGGATCATTGGGCTTTCTTGTGTAGCGTTGGAGGTCGGCGGCGTTGGAAATAAAAGTGCCACAGCTAGCAAGTCCGAGAAAGAAGAATTTGCATATCAACCAGCTCTTCGTTGATCCACTAACTGTTGCCGGTTGATGGAGAGTCTGGGTAGAATTTCCAGCGAGTGATGCAGTCCAACCTATCATACCAAAGACTGCGCCAAAGAAGGCGACTACTTTGACATAGATGAGGCCCCTCATTTTCGGTATGGGGATGACGAGGAAAGCACAGTTTACAATCCTATTACCAAAGATTAATTTCAGTTTGAAATGAATTCTCCATTCAAAGTGGTACGTACCAGTATACGAAGAAACACATCATTTGTGCCGATGTCAGCGCAGACTTTGAGCCCATCTTGTCGGGGATATTTACAATCGATGGAAAGATAGCATGTAAAAAGACACTGCCGAAATGTGTTAATTAGGACCTGCTTTTATGAGATGTGCCTGTTTGCTTCAACTTACTGTAAACACTGGGCTCCCTGGACGCAATTGACACCATTCCACACAATCGACATGCAGGCACGGTTGAAGGTGGGCCACAAGGCGCCCCAGGTGCCGAAAGAAGCACGGCAGAGAACAGGAAACGGAATTCGATAGACGGCGCCAGCACGCCCATTGATCGCTATGAGACATCCGGCCAAAAACTGACCACCTAGCGTGCAAGCAATTGCCTCCCACATCGAAAGACCCGCCGTCATACCAGTCGAGGCGGAGTATAAGTTGCTGACATTTGCTGTTGCCGAAAGCCAAAACAGCATGTAAGTCAGCTGGTTCCATTTTCGGTCTTTCACTGGGACTGGTCTGATAGAATCATTGTCGAGAGCAGAGACAGGTCGCAGGTTACCATGCTGGTCCTCACTTTGGACCAGCAGTTGGTTGTGGAATTTTGCTGCGATAGAAGTCATCTTTTCCCTCGTATTGTAGAACGATACTTCATTACGTCGTAAGTGTTACCAACTTTCGACTTGAAACAGGCGAAAGAGCATGCTCTTTATGCATTGCTGTGTAATGGCAATACTTTGATCGGCGATTGATAGCAGAACAAGGGTGATTCGTACTTGGCGCAGCACGTGAAAAGATTAGATACCATTTCAGCCACTCACAAAACAGGCATATTGTCGCCATGAACAGGGCGTTATCACACAGTGGCTGGAGTGGCCATTCCGCGATTTCGATGAAGCAGCCAAGAGATTGGGGTTACGGAAAGGCGACGGTAACCGTCGGCCATGCCTCCCCGACGGTTATCGTGGGCTATTAGGTAGTCACATACGCATTGACGTTTCTCCATGCAGAGTTGAAGAAAGAAAGAGGCAAAAATGAAGAAATGAAGCCGTTCGGAAACCATTGAGCACTAATTAAGGCGTATTTCCAATTTGTTTTCTTCTGAAGTTTTGGCAGATATACACAAGGAAATATTGACACGAGCACACCAGGTTTCAGACAATCCTCGATTCAAGATGCCAGCCGTAACCGAGGAAGGATATACTTATGTTGAGCTTCGCACCCTGAATGGCCCAGAATATCGGCGCGTTTCCACTCAGCCTCCACGTCTTCCCACAGAAGATGAAATCCCCGTCATCGACCTGAGCCTGATTGACGGCGACCTGCAGAGCCGTAAAGAATTAGCTTCACAGATCCGAAAAGCAGCACAGAGTACAGGCTTTTTCTATGTCAAGAATCATGGCCTTCCCGAAGATCTGATTGAAAATGCACTATCCCAGATCAAGAGGTTCTTTGCTCAGTCGGATGAAGAGAAAGAAAAGGTTTCTTACCGCAAATCGAAGGTTGCTGAGGGATTCCACGGCGTGGGAAGCACGCAAATTAACCTCAAGGAGACTAAAGGTCAGTCTTCGTGGATGTATATCTCTAGATCAAGGCTCCTGTGATTGCTAACCGACAGCTGAAATGGATCAGACAAAAAGGAGACGTTCTCGATAAGATATGATCCACAAAATGACCCGACAGTTGCAAATCCTGAGGAATTGCTCGCTAATAAAGCCTATTCATATGGAGGCGATGAATTTCTGTGGGAGGGTACAAGACACCTTCCAGGTTTCCGCGAAACTATCATTGAATTCTGGCAACGTCGTCTTACACTCGCACGCAAGTTGGTCTCAATTTTTGCTCTTGCACTGAACCTCTCCGAGGACTATTTCGACAAAATGATCACACATCCCGGGGCGGATGCTGTGTACATACACTACCCAGGCGTCGGGGATGATGGAGCGAAAGATGTCGATGTCGGCATTGGATCGCACACCGACATACAATGCGTGACTCTCTTATGGCAAGACATGTCTGGTGGCTTGCAAGTGCTGTCCGCCAACGATGAGTGGTTAGATGCTCGACCTATCCCAGGCACGCTGGTCGTGAATATTGGCGACTTTTTGTCCCGCCTGTCAAACAACACATTCAAATCAACCGTCCACAGAGTATACAACCGACAAAGCGCGTCACGGTACTCGATGCCATTTTTTCTGGGATTCAATCCGGATGCCATTTGCGAAGTGGTTCCTTCTTGCATCGATGAAAATCACCCTGCGTTGTTTAAGCCCATTTCTTGTGGCGAGGTAAGCATACGTTCACTAGTTCTGTATACATGTGAGGGGATGCTAATCATTCTTTTATATACAGTGGCATCGTTCTAGACTTACCTTAGTGCAGCAAAAGACTCCAGCGAATTGAAGATCACCCCGTCGTCCTTTTCTGGAGAAATTTTAGACGAATCAACTCAAACTTCAAACAATAAGTACGTCGCAATACAATATTGAATGCCATGTTATGTATTCTATTACGACTATTCAACATTTCGTTCCTAACCAAGCGGATGGGACGGACATATTAACGAATAATCTGCGCGGCAAATCTATCGTTTTTGGAATATCAGAATGCAATTTTTTCCCCCATATCAAAGACATCAAGGATACAAAATTCAGACTTTCATAGAATTAGGAACGAACCTACATCTTTCTCTTTTACGTGCATATAGTTACTTAACGGATTGTACTATTCTACTGCATATGTATAAGAGTGAAAGTGAGAATCCTCTGGTATAGTCCTGGAGATTGCTAATCATCATACGCCTAAACACAGCCTAGTGCTCATGCACCCTAACATATTCACTGGCTCCCGGATTCGATTTGATATTCACAATTTACAAAGTCCATCCGTTAGTAATTTCAGGTTGGATTTGTTGGCCCCTTAACAGTCCGTTTCCGCTAGACATTAATGCGCAGTGACAAGCTAGACATTCCTTTCGGGACCAAATGTCTAGATATCTTCCAAGCCAGATGATATATACAAAGATCGTTTTTCGAACAACACCTGACTCCTCGTCGGGACATGATACACGCCAAGTGGCTCACTTTGGTGCAGGAGTCGTCCATCTCTTCCATCTGTCGCGTATATTTGCTGTCAATGACTTTGCAGCTTTGATAGGTTTTGCCTCCGCTGATAAGGGCTTTAGTAGCTCAAACGAGCATAGAAGATCTTCCGCTACAGACATTATTGCGCCCCAATTGTCGAATTCTCCACAATACTAAGCGTTGTTAGTTGAAACCCACAAAAGAAAAGCTTGACGGTCTCGCAGTGAGGTCGGTCTGAGGGACTTACGTTAGGCGCAGTGAATATAGTAACAAGCAAACGATCCTCAAAAAACTCATAGCCATCTTCAACAACCATATGAGCCCGACATATCAAATCAAAGTCGAACTTTGACAGAAACTCCCGAATCACATTTTTACCAAATATATAACTCACGCCGCGTTCATTGGAGTCCCAGTCTTTATCCATCTCTGCCGGATCACTCCAAAGTAGATCGTTGAGAAGACCATAGTCGGGTACATCTGTCGGACGGACTAAAGCGCGAACATCATTCATGTGTGCCAGAGACGGCGATAGCCCGCCATGAACACAGAATATTTTATCTGAGACAATAGCCGCGACTGGGAGACAGTTGAAGACATCGATAAAGGTTTTCCACATTTTAATGTTGCATCGACGTTTGCACTCATCATAAAACCCATAGACACGGGTGACGTTGGCGCATTCGTGGTTTCCTCGCAACAGAAAGAAATTTTCCGGGTATTTAAGTTTGTAACATAGCAGCAGAAGAATTGTCTCTAGTCCTGACTTGCCGCGATCAACGTAGTCACCAAGGAACAGATAATTCTCATTCGGTGGAAAACCACCCATTTCAAACATTCTCAGGAGATCGGTGTACTGGCCATGTATATCTCCAACGATTTTGATCGGGGCTTTTAGTTCCAACAACACGGGCTGCGATAGAAATAATTCCCGAGAAACCGCGCACAGGGTTGCTATTTCCTCATTGCTGATACACAGTGTTTTGGGTGAGGATCCGGGTGAAGCTAGAAGACGTTGAATCATATCATCCAAAACACCGTCATCGAGATTTGACACTCTAGTTTGCTGGCTTGAAGTGTCGAAGTTGACAAGTATAGAATTTCCTGCAACACCCTGTCGAGGCACGGCATTGGGGATCTCGCCAGTTATAGGATTTTCAGAAATATTATCAACTTCACTTCGCCCCACAACCGGCGGCCTGTTTGCTGTGTTTTCGTGTGTTTGGAACAACCTTATTGGCATTGGTTGCGTTCCCGGACTCTGTGGTTGTCTTTGACGCTCTGGCTCTATCGTTGTGACACTCAAATCGAGCATTCCTGACCGTGGATCAATATTGCCTTCTTCAGACCGGATTCTATTCAAACTCCTCCCTCTATCAATTATCGAAGCAGGGGTTGAGCCAGTGTTGTCATCAATGGTTACATACTCTTTCTGATACTCTTTCTGATCCTCTTTTAAATGTTCCTGATCTGGTGAAACCCATCTGTGGGGCAGATCTTCAGAGTGAGTTCGCTTCGGTCGACTCCCAAAGAAACGAGAGGTAGTACGAGTTCCAGATTCTGACGGTATAGCTGGCCGTCTTCCCGGAATACTCACATACTGACTCACATATTGAGGCCCCGGGGAAAGCTCAGTGATGTCTGTGGTGTAACTATGCTTGCCCCTGACAGAACTTCCTTCATCTGGGTCCGTCTCTGTAACTGTCGTTTGATTTTCACGCAATTCTAATCTGAGATTCGTTACAGATCGGGACGAATATTGACGATCATGCGGCATATTCACAATTCCTGTGTCTGTTCCAGCAGCCCTCGTCTCCATGAGATAAGAGCGTATCGCATCTTCATCAATTCCGGACAATTTAATAGTTGACGGATCGCGAGATCCTTCGTCTTGCGGCATTCCCATCCACATTCTTCGTTTGTGCTTCGCGATGAACGGTGCGAGTTGCTCATCTGGCATATCGATAGAATGTGGGCGGAGAAACTTTTTGCGAATATGCTCCATCTCCTCAGGGGATACATTCCATACAGCATTGGATTTGTGAGCCTGCTGGATTGCAATATGTTGTAGTACGGTGTCATTATTCGCATTCACCATTTCATCGAAAGCCTCCGTAACGAATCCCCATTCCATGCTTCTCCTTCTTGGTCTGTTTTGAGTCAAGACTGGTTTAACGACGCTTTCGCCATCTTGATCAAGAAGTACTATTGGGCCATTATCCATGAAATCGGTTTTTACTTCTTTGTCCGGGTCATTCTCGATGGTGCTTCTCTTGCGAGGTTTCGAGATCCGCGAACTGGTGCTTTCGGCATCAGAGCTTTCCGACCGCTCATCTTCAAATGGTGGCAAAGACTTCAAGGCAAGAAACCTCAAATGACCCACGATATGCTCCTCAATTTTGACACCAGTTGACGTATCATCAAATCCACAAAATGGGCAGGACGTGAACAGTGTTCCGATCGCTCGCGCATTTCTATCGGCGAGGACGTGTAGCTGGGCGTCACTGAATGTATTTTTGTGGGCTTCTTTCAGGTGATTTATGTACTCGTCTCGCGAGTCAAAGACTATAGTGCCGTGTGATTTTGAGTTACAGGGCCAACGTAATGCATGGTCTCGCATATGTCGTAGCCATTCTTCGCTATGACCAAACAATTTGTCTTGGTCATTACATTCCTCAAACAGACAAACATAGGCATCAAGGTCTTTCCGAACGTGTGATCTGTCAAGGTGAGTATAGAAGAAGGATTTGTGATAGGAAAGTACGGCTTACCTCCACTTGTTGTCATCGCTTATATCCAATGCCGAAATGGCATAGAAACAGAATGGGCACGTCACCTCGCCTACGGCACGAAGGCATTGGTCCCAACATTCATTGAGCTCTCTCGATAATTTGATATCCGCCTTTACTTGGAGATCAACTGTTATATCAACGTTGGCGCCTATGGTATTTCCTGAAATGGTGGCCATGTAACTTTTATGTTGCTCCTCTAGTGCCCTTTTCATTTTCTTGTATCTGCGTCTGACGTGACCAAGAGGCGGGATTGGGAATGGGAGATCTTCATGATTGTCGAAAGCAACTGTTTTGGTCCCAGAAATGACAGAAGGCGCAGAAGCTTTTTTGAATTTATCTACCGCTAGGGTGGTTGCACTAACCCCAGCTTGTGATTTGTAATTTGCTCCAGTCTCGCCTTCTTTAAGGGCGTTGTTTTCTTCCCTCCCTGCTTGTGGTAATTTCTGCGTAGCAGGGTCATTTTGCGGCTGTGTTTGAGGTGCCTGCACTTTTGGCTGAGGCTTTGTCTCTTTGACTCTGACAGCAATATTCCCAAAACGTGATCGCTTATATAGCACTCGTTTCCGGCGCGTTATCATTGCGCGGACAAGTCGTTGTAGGATTTTCTCATCAATGCTGCGGAATTTATCGCGCACGTAGTTGGCAAAAATGATCTGTAGCAGTGGTTCCACGTCATTTCCTTCATCATCTAGAATTTTGAACGTGTTGGCAGCTTTCGCATTTTGTGTTTCACTGCTGGCTTTTCGAATAGTATTCGATAACCGGTGAAGAAGGGTAATTTGATTTGCAAGTCCTTGAATGTGCTTGTCTAGCTTTTCTTGATCAAGCTCATGGGCATCATCGCCTTCAGGCTCTATAAATGACTTGAAATAAGAGGTGCCTGTAGTGATTGAGTAAGCCTGGTATGCACATTATTTACTTCGGTCGCATTACCTACACTCTTTGATTTTATCGTCCAATGCCTCCAACAGCCCAGTAATCACTTCATGGACTTCCTGTGCCTCCCTGAGACGGTGGTCTAATGATGCTCGTCCCGAAGCAAAGACTCCTATATTGGCCGTCCACAACGAGAATCTCGCGAACTGATCCTCGACCCGCGACATCTCCCGCGGGGAGATGAAGGCCGACTTCTCCAGACATTGCTGGAATACATTGAAACAGATACCAGCTGTTTCTGCTATAGTCGGCTCCGAATTCATCTGCGCTTGAGCCTCATTTACTGATGCGAACAGTCGTCGGATGATGAAGAATTGATAAGGCGGATGCGGGGAAGGAAAACTTGGGACTAGTGGGTAATGCGGTCCGTGCCGAGCAATGAGGCTGATCCAGCTGAATCGTCAGATTCGTCAACACCCCCTCTATTTTTCTAATACACGCCTTCAACTCCCCCTCTCAATTTAAGAACGATACAGGCGACCGATGGGGATGCGCTGTATTTACCTCTGTTATGGCTGTGGCCTCTGACTCATCTGGCAGTCTTTCTGATGCCAGCCTTCTTCTTAATACAGCAGAAACGCTTCGCGAGATTGCGAAACTACTCAGAAGCGATGGCCCCTCTCGCGAGTCAAAGAACTTCTACGCCAGTTTTATGGCACATTGTCTTTTGGTTCGACATCATATGAATCGAGTCAGGTCCTCCATTGCAGACGACCATCAGCTCCTTGTCGACATCCTGAACCGTTTCGAAGCGACTGTTACATCCTCTGTCCTCGATGCGCGATCGGTGTCCCCCGCAAATCTATACCCTCGACTACGAGCGTTGAACCAAGCATGGCACAAGGTGCGGAATGATAGTGGTGACAAGAAGAAGATATTCGTGCAAAGATATGTCGACTTTTGTTGCGACACGGATCAGCCTGACAGGCTGATCCAGTTCTTGGAGGATTGGGAGGATGATATCACAGAACAATATCCGGACGATCCCTCGCTATGGGCCGATGGCCCTTTACCTCAAAGTAAGAGCAGAGGACAACCATCATATGCCGTTTGGAATGCCTCTCAGTCATTGTTCCGGGCTTTGCTAGAATCAAAAGAGTGTGAATGCGACCCAACGCACGAAGTCGGCGTGAGGCTGTTTTTGAGCACATTCCGCAAACTACCTAGCAATGAAAGGGACCTTGCTGATTCTGACTATGGCTTTGAGATTTTTCTTTCAATACAGAAGGAGTGGCACGAGGCAAATGTGAACGTTGCAAAAACCGGTGCAGCAATCAGATTCAACAAGGACGACAGTGGCAGAAAGAAGCTCCCCGCTATGAAAGTGAAGAATCTATGCGAACCTATCAAGAAGAGAAAGCCCTTTGATCGCATCAAATTGAGGGTCGATGATGACGGGCGATTGTGGAAATTGCGCTCTGAGAAGTGTTGCTTTGCTATTGATGAAAGCAAGCCGCCTGTATCGCTACAGCAGTTTATCCAAGACCAGTACCGATCGCTTACGGATAAAACAAAGCGTATTCTTGCAGTAATGCTCGGTTATACAGTTCTATATCTCCATGAAACCCCCTGGCTGCCGTCTACTTGGGGACCATCAAGTATACTATTCTTTTATACGACATCCTCGTCCATTCCATTGAAACCGTTTATTCAGACCAAACTTGCCCGCGACCATGCCAAAAATGCACAACCTGAAGACATAGATCCGGACGATTTTGACCCGGATGATCTAGATCCCGACGACATAATGATGCACCAGTGTCCTCATCTCGTCACGCTAGGGATTGTTCTTATGGAGTTGTACCTAGCGACAACTTTCGAAGATCTCGCAGAAAAGTATAACATCCCTTTGAACGATCGTACCAGGTCAATTGATGCTGAGTTGGTGTTTTCAAAATGCAAAAGCGAAATACCCGAAAACTCTCAATTTCACTACGCGGTTGAGAAGTGCCTCGACCCGAAAGTTTGGGAAGACGAGAATGGAGCGAGACTGGATGACCAGACGCTCAAGACCACGATATACCAGGAGGTCATACGACCGTTGGAAGATGAGCTGAACCATGCATTCAGCTATATCCCTATTGAAGATTTAGACCGCATTGCGCAGACTTTGGATCTCGGAAGTTGGGGTCAAATCACCCAGATTCAGCAGCAAGTCAGTGCTCAGCCAGTGGTTACGCCCAAATCGCCGTACCAGTCGGATTTCAATTTAAAACAGCAGCAGCAATTGCAACAGCTATTCCTTCCAGGGCAATGGCACCTCGGCTCGCCACTGATTGTACCAATATTTCAACAATCAATTCCTTACCAAAATCCAACATATCAGGAGGATAAGCTAAGTCAATTAGACTACAAAGGAATGCGATTCTTCGATGATGAGACTGTTTCCGAGGAGCACTCGGCCGAAGCGTGAGATAGCCACTAGTCCCTGGTTTGAAGTTCGATTACTGACATTCGAATTCATAGACGCATCAACTACAGGAACTGGCGCCTTCGTTTCAAAGAAGTGTATGAACAATATACAGTCGACCCATCCAAAGCCCCAGTCAAGATTGCCATCCTAGACACGGGTATTGATCAGACACATCCAGACATTGATGCATGCATCGAGCAAATCAAGGGACAATATAACTGGACCAATGAAAAATTCCCAAAACATGTCGAGGATCACAACGGACATGGCACTTTTACTGCGGGATTACTGCTGGAATATGTGCCCGATGCGGAGTTGTATATAGCGAAGATATCGGATGGGAGTCCTTGCAGTCCTGGTAATATTGCAAAGGTACGTTCACTCTTAGCACAAGAAGGATCGTATATGCTGACAGGCAATAGGCTATAGACTATGCCGTCGAAGAATGGAAAGTCGACATAATATCCATGTCCTTTGGCTTCCCTACCCGCGAAATCGAGGACTACGACAAACTCGAAGCTGCAATCCACAAAGCATACTCCAATCACACTCTTCTATTCGCCGCAGCCTCCAACAGCGGCGCAAATCTCGACCGGGCATACCCAGCGCGCGACGAGAATGTGATTTGTATCCATTCGACCGACGCAAACGGGAATCGGTCGCCTTTCAGTCCAACGGCGTTGGCTGACGCACTCAACCTCGCGACAGTCGGGGAGGCAGTCGAATCTTCCTGGCCTTTGAGGCTGTGCGAGCCCAGCAATAACAATAGCCAAACGCCAAGCGGAACAAAACATAAATCAGGGACATCGTTTGCGACACCTATAGCAGTCTCTATCGCAGCTTTTTTGCTGCAGTACGTCAGGATAAACATCCCCGACTACGCGCACATGCTCAAAAGGCAGTCGCGCATGAAAGCCGTGCTACGCAAAATTTCGGAGAAGACGCAGGAATCAAGATCGAGGGATGATTATCATTATGTGGCGCTGAGTCGGTACTCGGATAATCTGTTTGGGAAGGAGCGGGAGTTTATAAATTATACCCTTCGTGATTTATTGAGTCAGTAGATAGTAACATGTGTAAAATGTGAAAGTACATATCCCCATGGGCGATCATAAAGACAGCTTTAAAAGCCAATTTTTAGTTTTCAGGTTTGTCAACTCTCGGCACAACAACGATGATATCCTCATCGCCTTCACTGACGCGCACACCCTCCCAATCCGGATCCAGAGACTCAATTTCAAACTCATCCTCATCTTCAAGAACAACAACAACATGCTCCTGTTCAATCTCCTTGGGATCATGTCCCAGCATACTTCCTCTCGTATAATCCCCATCCTTGATCCCGCTCCTCTTCGAAACCTTGAATCTCTTAACTCTGAACGCAAGCACAAAATCCCCTCCATCCCCCCACTTTATTCCCTTCGTATTCTTCTGGTGAACCTCCACTTTCGGCCCTCCACCAAGCGGTACCGTGCCCCCAGACCAAATCGTCCCATCCACGGTCGCCGACACATCCACTCCTCCACCACGGGTGGTTTTCGTTTCCGCAGATTTATCTCCTGTGACGATTTTGAGGCCCGTTATGAGGTAGAGCGGTTTTCTAAAGCGGGAACGATCGAACCAGCGCTGAACATCTGCAGAGGCGTCGACGCAGTGGGATTGCATCCAGGAGGAAGAAGGGTGGAATTGGGTGGTTGTTATTGTGGAGAAGTGGAGAGTTTCGTCGTCTCTGTACACCATATCCAATACATTATTATTATAAAAGAAAGCTCGATGGGAGATACGCCTACCCCCTATCCCAATCAACCCCTAAATCAACGCCAACACCTAGTACAGACAGAAACTGTGTCAGAATCGCAAATCGGCCTGAGCGAAGCTTTTCGGTTGATATCTCTACGTCTTTTTTGTACGTTGAATACGGTACCGACCCTTCTGCTACATCGGCTGTAGAGGGTATCGGTGCGGTGTATATGATTGATTCGGCGGGKCTCTTCAGATCTGTGAAGACGTTGCCCAGCTTTAGAGGGCCGAGGGGCGGGGGAGGATAGTCCCAGGTTGGGGCGTAGAAGTAGAAGGTCTCTTTATTCGCCATTTATATCTTTTCGTTGTCGTCGCTGTTGATGTTGTTGATTTGGTGAGTGAGGAGTTGATATAAGTTCCCCGCACTGCGGCTGAATATGCAAGTCCGCCCTATTTATGCTATGGCAACTCTAAATCTACACCAGATCTACAAATATGCATGAGCATCAAAAGCGTCCTTGTGGTGGAACATGCCCTGAAAATGGTAGCCCGCGTACACCGTATTGAAGTTAGGGCTAGCGCTCTGGTTCTTCTTCATGCTTTGGTGCGTAACAAAGAAGCTCCAGCCTTGCTTGCTGTTACACAGGGTCCAATGAGACTGCCGCTTTGCTTGTCATGCACAATAATGAGATGGCATTCTAGGATTTCTAGCCCAGCCGCAGGCACCGTTATTTCACCATAACATATATTGATTTGAAACATTGTCATGAACATATCAAAGACATACATATACATATAAATATCTACTATCTGAACGAAAACCTAACTCAAAATCGCCCACTCCGCAACCGTCGCCCCAGTCCCATTTCCAGCCTTCAAGTCCGTCTCATCCAGCGCCTGATTCCCCTGGACAAACAAAGTCGCATACCTCGGCTTCGACACCGGCGCCGGGAACGTATAATTTGTCGTGTTACTAGACGATAACGTGATAACGTTCGCGTTGTACGTCGATGCGTCGTAGGGATCCGAGATTGTTACGTTGAGTGATACTGTCGAGCTGCCACCATTGGAATTTGAAGAGGTTAGGGAGGCGCTTGAGGAGTTGTGGAGGAGGACGGTGATGTTGGTAGGCGGTGCTTGTGCCCAGTCGAAATAGAATCCGGATACAGTACTGGCGTTGCTGCTGGTCAGGTCGACGGTCAAAGAGCTGATGTTCGCGGCAAACTCGGGCTGCCATTTCGTTGACGCCGCGCCATCGACTGCTGAGATGGGGTATTGGCCTGGCTGATACGCATCTGTCGACAGAACGGATTTGCATTGTGCGATGTTGCCAGCGACGGTATTAATGGAGCCGATTTGTCTGTTGGGCACGACGATTGCAGATCCGTTTGCAGGCAGGGAATAGGTTGTCGAATTGACGGTATTCTGGCCGACTTGCACAGAAATGCTTCTGTTGGCATAGGTTTGATCGGCGGTTGACAATGGAGCGACACTCCTTGCACGTTGGATGGTGGTGTGCGTGTAATTCGAAGCAGCTTGGATAGGCCATCCGCGCCAGTAGAATGTGCGATATTTGACACTGGGGATTTGCGGTGGTAGGTTCGGATCAATATGCAACACATTGTCGGGCAGTAACCTCAGACCCAAATACCCGTACAGAACAACCTGGTTTGCGCCTCCGTGGCCCGTCAAGAATGGGAAGGCCGGGTGCGTGCCACCGTTAGCGGTGTAGTCGTCTAGCAGTTGTTCGGAGAATTGGAAGAATGGGCCGCGGATGTATGGGTCGTAGGAGTATTGGGCGTAGGTGTATGCTGAGCAGCCAGACGGGGAAACGTCGTTGGCGACGATGGAGAAGATGGCGTATGTCATGCCGGGACCGGCGGGGGATTGTTTCAGTGCGTACTATAACGTCAGTGAGCGATGGGTAAGCAAATAAGTGAGCAGAAAAAAGGGCATACGTAGTCTAGATCGTTCAGAGCGGCGCTGGTGGTGTAGTTTTTTGTATAATCCAGTGGATAAGTGGACAGAATCACATCGGCTTKTTTGACAGCCACGCTGTTGTTCATGGTTGTGTACTCGAGGGTCACATCGTTCTCGCGAATCAAAAGAACGTTGTCTGCCATATCTGTCCAAGTTGAGTTCTCGTCCATACCAAACTGTTTCCGGAATGCGTTGGCGTTTGACAAGGTCTGCGAAATCAGTGTCATGGTATATCCACCGGCATCGACATTGTTTGCATATTCATCAGGATCAGTCATATTAGTGAGCGTGTAATAACTTCCATTCTTCTTCAACAAATCTCCATACAAAGTGGCAATAGAGTTGTAGATTGGGAAATGCGTGTTCTTGAAGGTATCGTTATCACCGCTGACAACCCACTGATTGACAAGTGAGATGCCAATGTCGCCGTTCAAGTGATACTCGTAATCCCAGCATGGGCCGGTAGCAGTGCAGTTGCCGTATCGTCCACTGGTCCAGGAAAAAATCGCAGCATCAGATGAGAAAGAAGTCTGGTTCTGCGAGCTGGTGTACGCTGTCTTTGCATTTTCCAAAGCTTGCGAATAAATGGCTGCTCGGTAGTTGGTGATGCGCTTCGCGGACTCTGGGAACGCAGCGACCAGGCCAGGCTGCATCCAGACATCGGCATCCCAGAAAATTTGTCCGGCGTAAGAATCCGAGGTCAGACCGCCGACGGGGATACTCCAGTCATTGACGGGGGCGTTGTCAACCCGACGAAGAGCATTCGGTCCAACGGTGTTTTGCAGCAAATAATAAGGATTGACTACGGCCATAACGGCGGACTCGATAATGAACGTGTCATTGGGCAGAGTGCCATTTGCAAGCGTGAAGTCATCGACGGAATCGTCAGGCATGACTTGAGCCCATTCGGAGATGTGAGAGCGGAAGAGATCGTCAAAGCCTCGGCGACGAGCTTTTAGAGCGGCTTCTCTAGCGGTGCTTTGAGGGTCGGGGAACGCATCAGTAGAAGCAGCGCCGACGAATTTGTTGATCGTGATAGTAGTACCGGCAGTAAAGGTAACATTGACGGATTGCGCAATAGAAGAGTCGTTCTGATGCACGTACGGCTTGTCGTTGACAAGCGTCGCGGAAGAGAAATCAAAAGCATCGTCTCCATCCAAGGCAGCATAGATCCATGCAGTAACATTGCTCACGCCAACAGGCTTAACAGCGGTGTAGATGGCATCACTCTCATTCCCCGACGAGACAAATTCCGTGCGAACAGCAGAATACCCATCAATGACGTTGACCACAGATGCCGATCCATTCGCCGACGGCGTAATACTCAATTGCACCACAGCCTGGTTAACATCAAGCTTATTCGCAAAAATCTTGTACTTGATCCCAAACGACCCATTGACATTTTTCGGAGTCCATTTGTAATCCCACGACAAAACACCAGCTTTATAATCATAGGTAGTCGAATAATCCGAAATGGTGGAATTATCCACCGTCGCATCAAGATACTCCCCATTACCCAGATCTAGGACCAATCCACCCCAATGGGGTACACCGCTAATGGCGCTATCGTCACCATACTGATCCAACCAAGGGAAATTCGATCCATTAGTTGTAGGCTGCAAATCGTAAAAGCCTGCCAGCCCGGCAAAGGTCTGTCGACGCGAAAACAGAGGCCAACCATTGATGACGTCGCCGTCGACGGCGGTATCGAGCTCAAAAAAGGGACCGGCGCCGGCGACGTTGAGGCCAATGTAGCCGTTAGCGATGGAACCGCGGGATTCGTAGTGGCCCTGGTCCAGGACAGTACTCTGGAGGCGCCAGTTGCGTTGGTCCCAGGTTACGCCGGTGAATTGAGTTTGGTAGGTGCCGCCATGTTTTGAAGGTTTAGGACTACGAGAGTTGAGTCTTGAGGTCAGATCATAAGAGCGGAGGACTTGGTCAACTCGCTCGTTGAACGGGAGACCTGCGACTAGAGGAAGAAGGCACAAAGCCTGAAGGAGCTATACACAGTTAGATGAGGGACGTGATTCTTAGTACGTAGTGGTAGAACTCACCGTTGCGCTATACATGATCAACTGCAATCAGGTACAATACCTGCAGTGCCGATCCCAACGTGGCTATGTAGTAGGAAGTGACAAAAAGGAAGAAAAGAAAACATTCCGGGGAACCTGGCTCTTATTAAAGAGACATATTACAAACTATGGCGGGATTTCTCTTCTGGACTCTTCTGGCTTTGCGAATAGCTTCCCCACAAACTCCACAATACCGTATCAATACGGGATTATGATCGGCCGTATTGAACGGAGCTAGCTGATTGGCTGACTGTATCACAGTGCGTCATAGTAACCGGGATTCCTGGAAAGCGGCTACCAAGATTGCGAAAGTCTGTAATTACAGTTCAAGGCAATACGCAGATCAAACTCAATTTTACACGTAATAAAAGAACAAACTGTGCGGGGAACGCCACACACCCGGTGGCTTGTATTACCAATACAACAAAACGCGATCGCTGCCGTCATCTTCCAAACAAGTTAGTGAGGAGGTACTTGGTTCCTTAGCAGGTCTTCTAGACTTTTCCATCTTTTGTCTCTGCGGTCCGAGTCTGCCTGCATCAGGAAGGTCAATTCCTCACAGCCGGTGCACGGTTCTCTTATTCTCTCATCGGGGTCTGATCGGGTGGCCGGTGTAGAGAAACTTCCTCGAATCCGTCGGGCTCAGGGCCGGTGGATTTCCCGTGTTGACTGCGGAGAAACAAAATTTTTATACGTAGTCAAGTCACTAAGCATGGATTGTTAGTGATCTCAGTACGTAGGACATATGGCTCTTTGCAATTTAGGCTTAGGGCTTTGGTCTCACCTAATCTCACCTTCGTTGAACGCGGGATTAGTTTTTGTCGTCTTGATGTCTACCATCTATCCAGCGTATCCTACATAGCCGACTCCACGTGTGTCCAACAAACAACAAAACCCAATCATGCGAAATATATTGTAGTATTTTAAACGGTTCGCTTGGTTGCTTGATTTCAGCCTTCTGGCCACACCTCCAAACGCTCAGATTGTCTTATTATACTTGCATCATATTAGATAGAAATTAGTAACAATCATTCAACTATATAATGAAATATAAATAATATGAATCATCTCTAAGTATAAATGTCAATGGTTGAAATGAATTCCCGCTGTGGTCAGTCTAGACTGGTATGACTCACTTGAAAACTAGCCCTAACTACGCTACCAAATAAGGGCATTTTCTTAATGTCCGCAGCACGCGACTACAAGCCAGTAACGATTCTCAAGTCGCAAGGATGCCGCATGCTACTTCTTGAGTCATAGTCATAACGCTCATGCATTGCATTAGTCAGGGTAGTTGTGTTCTCAATTGCCACATAGTACATAAAGGATTACGTGCTCTTTGACATGCCTCTACTCATGGCCTGACTCTGTCCCTGAAGCCGATAGAGATAGCATCAAGCAGTAAACCAAACTCTGCACAACACGCTTGTTGGTAAACTGACTGAGAAGAAACAATCAAACAACCTTAAACAACCAGCCAGCAACGTATGTAACATCATGTCTGCTAGCACCACTCCTTCTTCATTCTCTAATCTCAGCTTCGCACCTCTCGACCCGCACTATGCACTGAAAGGGCGTTTCGCCGCGGATGACTACGAGAAGAAAGTCATCCTAGGATCTGGGATTTATCGAGATGACAACTCGCAACCATGGGTGTTACCTACCGTCAAAAAGGTGAGTCCGAGAAACTCCTCGGCGAAAATTGTGCCTAATAAAGATTCGACAAAGGCCGAAGAGTTCATCGACAAAACCCAAGACTCCGGTCGATACGAATATCTCCCCATCACCGGCTACGCACCCTTCCACAACGCAGCTCGCAATCTTCTTTTTGGTCCATTGGACGACGGTACTAACGCAGACCAATTCGTCTCCGTGCACACACTCGCCGGCACAGGAGCCAACAGTCTCGGCGCTCGCTTCTTGCGCGAAGCATTGAATCCGACTGCAGTCTGGCTATCCGATCCCACATGGGTAAATCACTATAACATCTGGAGTCTGGTGGGCGGAGTCGAGGTCAAGAGCTATCCATATTGGGATGCTGAGAAGAAGGGACTCGATTTTGAGAATCTGATCCAAACGTKGGAGACACAAGCCACAAGGGGGGATGTCATTGTACTGCATGCTTGTGCGCATAATCCCACGGGGGTTGATCCGAGCAAAGAGCAGTGGAAAATTATTGCGGCTTTGTGTGAGAGGAAGGGCCTTTTTCCGTTTTTTGATTGTGCCTAGTGAGTATCCCCGTTAGGGCTGGGGTGCGTTGCGCCTTCCAGTTGGCAATGCTTATAGCGTAGTTTAGGATTTGCAAGCGGCAACATTGACGAAGACGCCTGGGCCGTGAGACACTTCCTATCCCGGAAAACGCTCGAGCTCGCAGTTGCGCAGTCCTTCTCCAAAAACATGGGCCTCTACGGCGAGAGAGTAGGCGCCTTTCATCTGTACACTTCCTCGGCCGAAGCAGCGACAAAGGCGGTAGGCCAGCTTGAGCGTTTACAGCGTGGCCAGGTTTCGAATCCGCCTGCTAGAGGAGGCAGAATCGCGGCTGCGATATTGACGACTCCTAGCTTGTACCGAGAATGGCTGTTGGATTTGCAAGATATGGCCGAGAGGATCAAAGGTATGCGCACGGCGCTTAGAGATCAGTTGGTTTCTTTAGGGACGCCAGGGGATTGGGACCATATTCCATCACAGGTAGGCACTCAGATTCAGTTCTTTCTCTTCAGAATATCGTTCCTTCAAAGGGCAGGCTGATATCGTCCTCAGATTGGAATGTTTTCGTACACCGGTCTTACTCCTGAGCAGGTGGACATCATGCAGGCGGATCACCACGTTTATGTCCTGAAAAGTGGGCGAATATCAATTGCCGGCTGTGAGTTTTGTTAAGCCTACTTGCTGTTTTTACTGATATATCGTAGTGACTACCGCAAATGTCGTGCATGTAGCAAAGGCGATAGATGGTGCTGTGAGGAAGTCGCCAAGGTAGATTGTACGCATCCTCTGTGGTTATGAAGCAAAGATCTACCATGTAGATTCTTTCAGCATGCTTCCAGCATAGTCTCATAGTCCGTATTGCTTCGTCGATTACTATACACAATCATAACATCATCCGGAATTCATTAATCCTCATCCTCATCCTCCTCCTCTTTCTCTTCTTCCTCTTCTTGCTGTTCATCGTCTTCCGCATCCCCATTAGCTTGGTCATCAACCTGGTCATTAACACCAGCACCTGACTGCCTAGCAGCAGCAGTATTCGCACTCCGTCTCCTCCCCTGCATATACTGCTCCGTCGTCGTGATCGCCCTCTCTCCCACGTACTTATTACCCGGCCACTCGGCCTTGCACACCGGACACCTCTCCGATTGCTGCATGCGAAAGAAATTCCTTATACAAGTATCATGTAACCGACCCGCACAATCGCGATTCGCGCATCGTTGGCCCTGTCAAGTCAGCACCCTTTCCTCTCCTCCATATACTCCAATAATTCACTCGGGAGACTCACGATGGTGATTATATCCTTACAAGCAGCACAAAACTTAATTCTCTTCCCCCTATTATTCCCTCCTCCTTCCTCATCGTCATCATCATTATACGTATCCACCAACCAACCACGCAACTCCATCAGTCCCCTCGGACTAAGACTATAGAATCCTTTGGCGCTTTTCTCGAACCAGCCTTCTTCGACTAACCGTGCCAGCATGGTTTCTGCCTGGGGTATTGTGAGAGACTGTGCGGCGCCGCCTTGATTCGCATTTTCTGTCGACCCAGACGCCGAAGCGTTATGGGAAGAAGAGGAAGAGACTTTTGCTAGTTGAATAGCCTGTATACTCGACAACACCATCGCCTCGCTCCGCCGCGTATTGTGTGTCTCGAACATGGCGTCGAGTAAGCGTTTCACGAATGCGATTTCGTCGACGGTGTAGGTTGTTGCCAGTTGCGTGAGGGGGTCGCTGGTTGTGTTTACGAGGGCGTAGACAATCGCGGCCGGTGTGCTGTTATTGCTATTATTATTATCAAGTGCGAGCTGAGGCTTTGCGCTGCGGATTTCGAGATCAAAGGGAGATATGGCGCTATTGGCGGCGGCGATGTAGGAGTTGAGATCGGCTTGGGTTATGTCTTCGGCGAGGACTTCGCGATTTTCTTTATTGATTAGCTTAATTAGGTGAGATGAAGAGGGAGGGAGTACCTTGAGCAGAGAATATGGCTGCTAGCACTGGCTTGGCTTCGTCAAAGGKCATGGTTGATCGGGCCATGAAGGCTTGTAGGAAGGCGCGGTTGCTGTCATTGTAGCCGCCTTCGTATATAGAGGCCATTATATTAGTGGACACAGAGTATTTCAATTGTTAAAGAAATAAAGAAATGCAGTGCTGAAAGCATAGAAGGGTAAACGTAGAGTGCGGGAAATTTTCGAGACAAAAGAGGATTAATTAATGGAACGCGGGGAAGACGCGTCGTGTCTCCGCATCATTCATTCTGCACTACATCATGTACACAATCAACAACTTTAAGTATATACAACACACAACTACAGTTATAAAGACAGCCCGCTCACGTCAACCGCCGGCTCAATGCCATCCACCATATCAGCAATCACCTTGCCCGTCCCCAACGACTGCGATATCCCCCACGGCCCATGCCCCGTCGCAATAAACACGCCTCCAATCTCTCTCCCAACCGCCGTATGATCTGATTTCACACTGATCTTATCACCAAGCAACTCATCTCTTACGCGCGAGACAATAGGTAACCCCGTACTCGACACGGGCCTAAAACATAGCCCTTCCCTCAAGACTTCCAGGTCATCTTCATTAACCGTCTCCTCATTTTCCGCAAGTTTACCCAAAAATTGGACTGCAACTTTGCGGAGTTTGGCCATTTGCTGCTCATCCATAATCGATTTTGAACCCTCCGCTCTTGTCGGAAGTGGGATTTCGGTGCTGTTCAGACCCGCAATGTAGATTTCTGCGCCTTCGCGGGAGAAAATTTCGGGACTGAAACCGCCGTCGTCTTCGGGTAAGGTTGTGAATACAGCGTGGCTTTTGCCCTTGTATTGGTCATGCTCGTGCAATAGGCTATGACGCGGTGAGCGGATTAGTAACGAGTACCCTGCCAGCGACGAAATGTGTGGTCGATCAGTTGCCGATGCAGATGGGAACAGAGTCTTGTAGACCAGACTGGTCCAGGGGCCGGCACATATCACTAGATTCCGGCAAGCGATGGTATATTCTGTCTGATTCTCGGAGTTAAGGACGGTCACGCTCCTGATGAGGTTTGTAGTGGGATCGGTAGTCACGGAGACGACTTGAGCAGGATGATGCCATTGCACGCCTTGAGAGGTAGTCGTTTCATGCAGAAAGTGGCATAGTCGTAGGGGGTCCCTATTCCATTAGGAATAGAGCATAGTTATCCAAACAAAGAAAAGCTTACACTTGACCAACGGTATCCTCATCGCTAATCACCTCAACACGTCCCCCCTTCTGCTTCGTCAACCACTCCGGCGTCTCCAACTCCACGTCTTTCGTCCCACTCGCCGCCAGTGCTCTACTACTCCCATCACGCAACCAGTCATACCCCGTGCCCCCATTTGTACTGGAAGGATTAACATCCAAACTTAACGCCGTCCCCGTCATATATCCCCATCTCCTATTCCCATCATACTCCGCCGCCAACTGTTTGTGTAATTCGTATGACAACTTCCCCAGCGGCGCAAGCGCAGGCGCAAACCAGTCCTTTGCGACGAAACCCGCGGCGTAGCCAGATGCACCGCTGAAGAGGTGAGCAGAGGACTCGATAACGTGGATTTCGTGGTCTTGCAGAGCATTGGACGAGGAGGACGGGTTGCTGAGGTAGTGCGCTATTGAGGCGCCGATTATGCCGCCGCCGATTATGACTGTTGCCATTTTACTGAATGTGTCTGGTTCAATGTTGCTGACTTGAGTTGAGACAGATTGCAGTGTCTGCTGGCTGGAGGAGGTTGATGTAGATGATTCAATCAATTTGGAGTCATGTCATAAGGCGTCTCCGCAGCGGGGTAGACATGATATCGAGAGGTCCCGGCATAGATACCAGGCATTATGAGTCCATTTCTATATCGCCTGCTTGATAAGAAGAATCAACCAGAAGCTTCATATACATTATCAGCTCGTTGTACAGCTCATTGTAGAATGTCATCCACTATCGGAGTAACAGCGATGACCTCGGCCATGATGAAATTGGGGAAGTGGGGGTGCCATCTTTTCTCCCACCTCTTCGTCATTTCAAATCAATTCCTTTCTCAAAGGTCTCCAAGCTTATAAACATGGCAGCCAAAACAATCATCGTCACCGGCGCTTCGCGAGGTAATCACTCCCCCCTTCTTGTCTATGAACGTGACAATTGACAACTCCAGGCCTCGGCCTCGCCATATCCAAATACCTCCTCACCACCAGCCCACCAAACAACATCATCGCGCTTGCCCGCAGCGCCGAACCCCTCCAAACTCTCAAGACGCAATACCCTAATAACGTCGAATACATCGCGGGCGACTTGACAGATACCACAATCGGCGACAAAGCCGTAGAACTAGCGCTGTCCAAATTCGGCAGTCTCGATGGGTTGGTACTCAATCATGGTGTTTTGGGTCAGGTGGCGGTTATAGGGAAAGCGGATGCGGAGTTGTGGAAGCATGGGTTTGACGTTAATTTTTTTAGTTTGGTTACTTTTGTGTGTTTCTCCCCCCTCTGCTTCCATCTTTGGTATTGGATGCTATGACGAATTGGGCTGACATTTGACAGACGAAAGCAGCTCTCCCAGCCCTCCGCAAATCCAAGGGTAAAATCATCTTTACGTCCTCCGGCGCTGCGGTCTCTGCGACGACCGGGTGGGCATGTTACGGTGCCACAAAGGCTGCGCTCAACTATTACGCTATGGCGTTGGGCGTGGAAGAGCCGGATGTCACGTCTATTTCCCTTCGACCGGGTATGGTTGACACCGAGATGCAACGAGAAATCCGCGAGGATCATGCCAAGTCAAGCGATTTACCGCCTGGAGCACTTCAGAGATACGAGGAGGCGCATAGAGATGGGAAGTTATTAAAGCCGGAGCAGCCGGGGAATGTGATGGCGCGGTTGGTGCTGGATGCGCCTAAGGAGTTGAGTGGGAGATTTATATCGTGAGTTTCTTTGACTCAACTGAGATCTGCATTGATTGATTGGCTAACTAACGTACTACAGATGGAACGACAAAGACCTCGCCGCGTTCCAGGACTAAATAAACTTGTGTAAAGTCAGCATAAGCTCATCAAAATAAACAAACAATTGTGACGTTGAATTAAAGACATCAGCCGAAAGATGAAAAGCAGATACACATTATAAGCATTAGATGCGAGCATCTTCATACTTAGCATGGAAATGTATGGCATCATCACGCGTCGGGTTGAAGTAGATGAATAGTACTTACATTGAAATACCGTGATGTTGACTTGAGACAGAATCTCGGAACTAATCCGCAAGTCAACACCTATTCAGGCAATCCACAGCACATTTATTGAGTGAAACAATCGTATCAGCAGAATAGATAGATTCGATCACATCGGATCCGAATTTGATAGTACATAATTCGACATCATGCAAGTCAAGCCAAAGCCGTCATAGCAATACGTAGCACGTACATTATTACCTATTCTGAGCAGCAGTCAGCAACTTGCATACTCTCCAATGAGTGAGATGGTTGTATCAGAAGAAAATTCTTCAGAAAGTCCTTTGGCGGGACAGGTAATCACCACGGTTTGGTAAGATAGGGGCGACACGAAAGTTCATCTTGTAGAACATAGACAATGGAATAGTAGAGTGAGACATACCAATTACGAAGAACTGCAAGGCGTTGTTAGTGTCAGTCGAGTCGAGTGAGCATAAACACAAGAAAGATGTTGCAGAATAATAATGGTTTGTTGTGTGAAAGAGAAGAAAGAAGAGGAAAGAAAAAAACTCGACGGGAAAAATAAAAGGAAGGAAGGGAAAGTGGGGAGCTTCCGAGAACGGACTAGCGTATTCCGACTGTACCTCAGGCAAAAGGAAAGGCCCCGCGACAGTCGAGTCTCAATCAGTATTGTTATTCCATGTCAGGCAGCTATCTACGCGACTCGTCGTATTACAGGCAAGATGTCGGATCGCGAGTTTGGCGGTAAGTCGTTGCTACATGCACGAACATTAAAGTACTCACTGACGACGCGCAGCAAATGACGACCTATCGCTTCCAAAAGGTATTCTTACCCTCACAACAACTCAAATTACTATCGAACACAGTTAACATACGAAGCAACCGTCCAAAAAATAATCACCGAGATCCTGCCCCCCTCCACCGGCCAAACCTTCGCCAAAGATGCGCGCGACCTATTAATGGAATGCTGCGTCGAGTTCATCACGCTCATCTCCTCCGAGGCCAACGATATCAGCGAAAAGGAAGCGAAAAAGACGATTGCGTGCGAACACGTCGAAAAGGCGTTGCGGGATCTCGGGTTTGGAGATTATGTTGGTGAGGTACTTGCTGTTGCGGAGGAGCACAAGGAAGCTTTGAAGGTGGGTTCTATCATTCGAGGAGAAGAGAGAATGATGGCTAACGATGGACAGACGCGGGAAAAGAAAGCGAGTAAAATGGAACAGAGCGGTTTGACGGCCGAGGAATTGCTACGACAACAACAGGAACTATTTGCGTCAGCCGGGCAGAAGTTCAACGCAGGCTCTGAGTGACCATCCGTTTCTCGACGGATTCGATGCGATTCGAAAATGATCGTATTTGAGGGATTTACAAGGGTACTCACCACCTACGGCAACGCGTTACAACATAGCGTGTGAAGTTTATATTGGTCGGCTGATTTGAACATGGGACATTGACAATAAATGTGATGGCGTTATAACATGGACATAAGGTGTTTGGCGTTGCGTTTGTACTTAACATCTCAGACATATGCACTGATCTACCAAAACGAGTAAATGCTGCTGATCAAGCATCAGAGTCAAACCTTGTGCATCCTAGCGATACATTGCATCTCGTTGCATTGTACAGTCGGTCAGGATCGAGAAGGGTATTTAACTGTCTAGGACTGGGTTACTATGTAGGCACCTACTACTTAACTACACAGCTCTAGAACACCGGTGGCGCCTGTAGAGGACGTAGAATTTAGCCATGTGCTAAATTTACTTGCTTACACACGCTACGAGCCAATCCATTCCCAGAGCTAAGCGACGAACTAGGTTGAATTTCAAGATTGCGTGCAATATACGGCGTGTATTCGCGATGGAGCTAGGGTTGGTTGGCAATTTGAGTTACATGTGCATTTGATGGCCCAGAGTGGACCGACGCAACAGGAGATTGTAACCATCGAAAAGCACTACATAGTACATCCTCCGTATAATGTCTTAGCCTACTAACAGGGTTCTCGATTTTTGTTTTCTTTTTTCTTTTTTCTGTCATAATTATTATGTACATATATCCACTTGCAGACTTGCAGTGGCCAAAAGTCCACACCGAGTATATTCCTCTATACCGATAGGATTAAACTTACACCTTGCGGATTGATACAACCATCAGAGAAAATTCTGCCCACCGTTACATCGCTTGTGTATATATACATAATAAACAGAGAATCCTGCTAATTTGAAAAGAAGACACAATGGCCTTCGCTGCATAGTGTATACCATCAACTCATTGAATTCTGAACAAGGTCAATACTAAGTATACAGTAGGATCACGGCCTTCGACATGATTTCCAACAGCCGGATTGTCGCGTCACTACCATGGGAACACTGGCCTGTCAATCAGCAAAAAATCTCAATAGATACGTTTTCTCCAGTAGCAACTGCAGCAAACCTGAGAGAATCGACATATCAAAGAATGAGTCTCGCAGCAGCCCGCAAACCGCTCCGCGACTTTCTTAGTCCACTCCAGACCTCGGACGCGCAGTTGTATGACGTCGCATGCTCGTTTTCGCATGTCTTTCGTGATCTGGCAGCCAACAACAACGACACTGACGATGAATCGTTTAGCCCTGTGCCTGTCACGAGGTTACCCGTGGGAAAGGAACATGGGCGCTACCTAGCTGTTGACGTAGGCATCACCACGCTCAAAGTCGCGTTTATCGAGTTACTGGGCGAAGAAGAGAATGGAGGAGGCCAAGGCCACGCTAGACCAAGATCAATGAGTAATGTGATTCGCCAAGTGAGGCATTCGCGAGTTCGCAGAACGCTCGAAAAGGCCTGGAGGATTGAGGAACGCCTCAAACAGGATGAGCCGCATGAGCTATTTCTGTGGATTGGGAATTGTATTGCGGAGGTGGTCAAGGATGATTTGTTGTCGAATGCTGGGGCAAATGTTGAGCAGCCGACGTTTATTGAGACGGGCATTGCGTTTGGGCTTCCTATCAGGTTTGTCTGATGCACTCTGTCCTGAATCTGGACATTGACAGGAGTATACTGACGACAATAGGCAAGAATCGCTAGAAGCAGCGACATTGATGCAAACCGGCAAAGGATTTACAATCGGTACAGACCTGGATCTAAGACAATCCATCCTCCAGGGCTACGAACGACATACGCGGCGCCGATCAGATAGTCAGGACGAAGGAACGGCAAGAGCATCGAAAAGACAACGACACTATATCCTACCCCAGTTGAAGATTATTGCTCTCACAAACGACGCCGTCGCGACCCTTCTCTCGCTTTCTTACTCTATCAAATCATACCCCAACAGCCGCGTCGCGATGGGTATTGTGCTTGACGAAGGATGTAACGCAACTATCCCCATGACTCTTTCTGATCTACATCCTTCAAAGGGACGGATTATTTTGAGTCAAGAACCCACCGCCGCGCAGACGCTCGTCAGCACCGAATGGACACTCCATAGCGCCTCCGCACCTCTACGCGAGCACGGCATACTCACAAAATGGGACCTGCAACTGGATGCTCGATCCGCGCGACCCGGATTTCAGCCACTAGAATATATGACCGGTGGTCGGTATATCGGCGAACTCATCCGCATAATCTGCAACGACTATTTCGTGAATGTCTTGGGAATCGCGGAGAAATATCTCCCTGCACCACTCGTGCAGCCGTATGCTTTGCGCACGGAGACCATTATCAGTATTATATCAGCACAATTGCCTCTCCAAACACTCGTGCACACACTTAACCACGCCCAAACCACTGCTGCCGGCGGAGGCAACGGGAATTTCCTCCCTCCTCCCCCGTATCCGGCAGAATGGTCCTGGACCATCGAAACCGCCAACGCGCTCCGCGAAATCGCGCAGGCAGTGCAGACTCGTTCCGCGGCGCTGGTCGCTGCTGCCACAGTAGGACTACTGGCATCGAACCACGAGGTATCTCTCCGCGACCCAAACGCGCCTTCTTCATCCTTCTCGTCGAGTCAATTCAGCATCGAGACGCAGTTCTTGAGTAGTTCACCATCTAAAAGTTTTCACGAACTCAGCTTCGGTCTGCCGTCCTCTACCACATCATCATTCTCAATCCCTACTGCCGGCGGCGGAAAGAAAAGACCAGATTGGTTCGGCGGGCCCGAGGAATTGGTCGTTGCGTACATCGGCGGCATAATACAGCATTATCCAACGTACAAGGAGAATTGTCAACGGTATATTGACCGATTGCTGATCAAAGGTGGTCCGCAGGAAGGGGGAAAGAGTGTGTTTCTGAGAGAGGCGACGGATGGGGTTATTATTGGTGCTGGGGTTTTAGCGGGCATGTTTTCGCGGTAATATTTTCTTCTGTTCTGATAGTCATAGATAGATTGGGAGGATATGGTTGGAGTTGGAGTTTTTGTACATAGGCTATAGATGAATACCTTTCACTTTATTTACACGATTGATATCTCTCTGCAGAACAAGCTTAGGGCGGGCTGATCAGAGTATAGCTGTGTCAACCGCATTAGCCCTCCACGCCATTACAGTCCTCTCGTTCGCCCATTTGAGTATCTCATCATAGTCCTTACACATGTGTATCGACCCCCATCCCGGCTCGTACTCTGTCTTTCCTTCGAGCGTGGTGTCTGCATTGCACATTATGGATTGTCGGAGGTAGTCGAAGCAATGAGCAGAATGGTGCGCGAGTTCTTCGGTTAGTGCTGCGCCTGTGAAGGCGGATTGGTATGCTTGGACGAGGTAGGACTATTTGATACGAATTAGTTTTTTGAATGGAAAAGAGTTCGGGAGAGGCGTACAAGGCAGTGTAGCTGATGAAATACGGACATCATGTACACTGGCTCATCACGCGAGTGTACTTCTATGGTATATGGCTCACTTAGGCCGATTGCGTCGGAGTCGTTGACTTGGACGTATCCTCTGCCAGCTATAATATACCTATCTGTCAGCGATGCTGTATCTGCTGATCTGAGGTTGTGCTTTAGTACCTGAGCTCAGCTCGACCCAATGGTGCAGTGTCCTTAGTGTTGCATCCCTCGAACTAAACATACTCTCATTCAAATATTTGGTATCTTCGTTGAAAGTGTACGTCTTTAATGGAACTTGTCTCGTGTTAGCAAACCAAGCCAATTATCAAGGTATGTCAACATACAATCAGGTACCGGAGACAAATTACTCTTTCCGTCGTCTTTGTCATTTTTGTCATGAAAAATTCGAATAGATAGAATGAGTATCACGAGAGCCATAAAAATCTCTAGCGCTAATCGTATGTAATGCCAGTAATACTTCGACCTCGATGAATCGGTGTTTGAAGGCGATTTTTCTTCAATACTTGTATCTCTAGGAAGAAATGCCTGCCTTTCGGCGTCGTCTTCGTCGTTGGTGATAGTCATGATGAAGGTGAAGTGCTTGACGTAACGAATATGGCAAGTGTCGCGATGGAAATCTAAATAATCAATAGGTACGTGATCTATCGGCAAGAGATAAATTGGGAGCTGGACTCGATGAAGAAAGGTGAGACGAGAGGTGCTGGTAGTGTTTAGCCATAACATTGACTAAAATAGCCTATATTCCGCGACACTCAGGGATGGATGCTGTTTCATCCTATCAAGACGCGGGGTAATAGATCAATACTACGAAGAAATTATACATGATCGGCAAGCTATGCATGTTTCAAGGAGCAGGAAATTTAACTTGAATTGATCTGCTTTTAGCCTATTTATTGAGTCAAGTGTCGACTTACGGCTAGCCCTAAGGTGCTCGATTTGGTATAAACTTCGTTTCAAGCTAGGTGAATGCAAATCTATATTTATATCTATTATCATCATGCAAAAATTCAAACATCAAATCACCTTATATGCATAAATCATGTCTTCATCATCAGAACAACGAGCATTACCTGGATTCATCGGGTACTTTTGTCCAGAACCTGGTAATTAGTAAAACCAGACCACCTCCTATAAAATCCAATGCGACCACTACACATGAGTTAGCTTTAATACGCATAGGACAGAAACAGGCAGGCGTACAGAAAGTAAATGACCACCCAACACCAATAGCGTCAATCAAAGGAACAATAGCGGCCGAACTACCAGCTCCGAAAAAATATTGCACAATGTATTTGGTGCAGATGACATCTGCCTTCTTGGCAGGATTTACCTCTCCTAAGCGTTAGCATAGCCCATCCACAAATTCATTATTGGTGGTGAAGTACCAGCTGTATACGTATTCAGCGCATTAAACGTTCCCATCAACCCAACCCCAGCCCAAAACGCAGCCACAATCGGCAACGCCAATCCACCAATACTCTCCTGCAAACCCCATCCGAGCAACAGCAACGAAATCGGAAGAATCACAAACAAACCTATCAAGCCGCCATTGAGTCTGTCGCCTGGTAAACGGATTCCGTTCCGTTTTGCGATGTACCGTTTCACGGTACGGTCTGATAGACGACCGCCGACGATGCTGCCGACGAAAAAGCCGGTGCCGGGAGCGATGTAGAATATGCCGCTGATTAGGGGTGTGGTGAGATTGAACCGGGGGTTTATGACGTGGGGGATTGATGTGAGGATGCCGTATTGGGTGACTGCTAGACAGCCGCACGTTACGTCCTACCTATGTAAGTTTCGTTTCAATGTTTGAAAGGGGGATCAATGCTTACAGCGAGTAGAACTTTTGGTTGAAGAAGCTGCCGAAACACGCCGAGAGGATTGAATTTCTGCAATGCTTCGAAGAATGAGAGCTTCTGTTTGGCGGCATGCTGGACGACTTCGACTTCTCGCTTGATGCTGGGGATGACGATGAGAGAAAGGACCAGACCAAAGCCTGACATGGCGACCTGGAGCCAGTAGATATTTCTCCAGTGGCTGAATGTGACGATCAGACCGCCAATACACGGACCTGCCTTATCAGCTGGAATCTATGCCTAGGTAGCGTGCTATCAGGTATCTTACCAAGGGCAGGACCAGCCACGCTCCCAACCATAAAGAACCCCGTTGCCTGACCACGGGACAGCTACAAGAAGAATAAGCACCTTCCAACTCTTCTAGTGTAAGGTCTGAACATACCGGCTCAAAAATATCAGTAATTATAGTCTGCCCAGCAACCATAAAATACGTCCCCGTCAACCCACCCACCAACCTCATAGCCGTAAACGTCGCCAAATCTGGTGCCACCGCAGCCCCAATCGAAGGCACAAACATGAAAAAAATGGCCACATTATATATCCTTTTGCGACCAAATAGGTCACTTAGCGGAGACCAGATGAGGGCTGATAAACCCATGGCTACGAGCACGCCGGCATTGGTTACGTCGAGGATCTCGGAGGTCGTGGAGAGATCGAATGCTATTTCGGGGGTTGCGATGAGCATGGATGTGCTGGAGAAGGTGACGACGAGGGTGAGCCAGCTGATCACGAACAGTATCAAGTATTTGCGCCATTTGGGGAGGGAGTAGCCGACTACTGCTGGTTTTTTAGGAATTGTTGTGTTCGGGCCGTCAGTGCTCGGCGCGGAAAAGATTGTTGTTTCTCCCATGATTCCTCCATGAACTGCACAGATACAAATCCATGATACAGAACGAGTCAACGAGAAGATTTTATATCTAGGATTACTTGACTTATCAAAATCTCTAGCTATCCAGCTGTGGATTTACGACTCGACTGTGGAGCCGCCGGTTGAAGCGGCATCGGACTGTTGCCGACTGCGCTGTCGGCTCTATGTTTATACTAGCAGTGGTAGTTGTAATTAGGGCATCAAGATACTAGCGGTCTTCTCTTGGTATATGAAGGCAACAACTGATTCGGTCAGACTCTCCTAGCGTGAGGTGCTAGACACATACATCTGCACCGTGGAGAGAACGGCGATCCGTTCGGGAAGCCGATGGATAGTGGGCACCAGGAACGGTGACAAGATGGATTCACCGAGCCAATATCGGCGTGCATATAACCGATGACCTGTAGGACAAACTCTAGGTCGTCTTTAGCTGTCCAACAGAAATCATGTTTTGGCATAGAGTAGGCTTGCTTGCCCGTGGTTCGGGCTATATTCCGCATACAAGATGATAGGTAGGCATATAACAGACGAATAATTCAGCACTGAAATGGAGACACTTTTATTGCGATAGCGATATTGTCAATGGAAATACTGGAGTTACAAGCACGTTGAGAGTAGATTTTGGAAGATGGAATTCCGCGACATGATTGGTCGAGCAAAGCGCGTCGCCAAGCTGATCCGCCGCAATTGATCGAGCTTCCCTCTTGACATCTCCAACTTCCTCCAATTCTCAAGCATCCCAGTGTCGCCGTCTTTTTCTCTTTTTGCTTGATCGATAGATTTTTTGTTGTCGCTGATAAGGCTACAGCCAGCGAAAGGCGACATGCCTCAATTCAAGGATGAGCATGTCCTGGTAAGTCGCGCATCCTCCACGAATCTTCAATCCTTGCCCTTGCGACAGTCGCTAATTTGAATCAGCTCATCGCGCCAGGCTCGCAAACCACGCTCGCGCAATTAGGTCTGCCGGAATCATTCACTCCCGCAAGCCACCGATTCCCCACGCGCATGTTCCCCGCCGAAAAGAAGGGCGAGTATGAACCGTTCAAAATTCGAGAAAAAAAGAAACCAGCACCTTCTACAACCGAGACTACAACCAAGACTACGACCGAGACTACAAATGGACAGGAGAAGTCTGATGTTGATATGGCGGAGGCGCCAAAGCAGGAAGAGACTGAGACCATGAACGGCGCTACAGAGGATAAGAAGCCAGAAGAGACGAGTAGTGCTGCCGAAGGAACAAATGGAACAGAAACCCACCCGGAAGAAGCAGAGCCGAAGGAGGAAACTTTTCTTGAAGAAGATATCGTTTCGGACGAGGGAGCCATATATCCTATACAAAATGGGCATATTGTCGACTGGCCGTGTTTCCTCGCTTTGCTCGAACATGTATACAACACTCTCAGCCCGCCATTCCACACCCCGATCCTGATCATGTCCGAACCAGCCTGGACAGCGCGCGATCGCGAAATCTTGACGCAGTTCGTTTTCGAAAAGTTCAAACCTCCTGCGTTCTGTCTTATGGACTCAGCCCTCGCGGCGTGCTATGCCTATGGCACGATTACTGCGACTGTTGTTGACGTCGGTTACGGCAAGGCAAATGTCACTGCTGTTCTGGATTCTGTCGTACAAGAAAATGGCCGTGGCATTGCTCTAGAAGGATGTGGCGGAGAATCGATGACGGATCGATTGGAGGAGCTGCTCGCATCAAAAGGGTTCACAAGAGAAATGTGCGAACAGTTGAAACGCAGCAACATCACAGAACTTCTTCCCCCGGGAACTCCGTTACCAGGAACCACTGCTGCCAGCAGCCAGAACGGCAATCCAGCTGCCGCTGCTTCCACGGGTCCAAGTGAATCGAATAACGCGTCGAAGCTTCCGCGAGGACCTGGCCGGGGGACCCAAACTGAGAACAACGAGAACGAAGAAGATGAAGGCATACTTGATGTCGCTGCCATTGTCACGAGCGGTAATACAAATGAGTTTCTAGCCAAGCGCGAAAAGGAGAAAGCTGTTGCTGGGCCGAAAAAGGGTGGCGCTGATGCAAATAAAGCGATGAGGCTACCAAACTCGAAACGAGAAACGGCCACCTTTCAATTTGAGGAGTTTGCGCGCATTGAGGATTCAGTTCAATATGTGCGGCAGAGACGGGATGTTGAGGTTGGGATTGAGCGGTTTCTGCTTGCCAGTCCTGGAAAGGATAGGAAAGAACGGGGCAGTGGTGGAATTTTGGAAGATTTGGCAGCTCAGATTCATCACACCATTCTGGCTGTCCCGGATGCTACGAAACGTAGTGATTTGTGGGATAATCTGATCATCATCGGGAATGGAAGTCGTATTCGCGGTATGTATTCTGCACTCATCTTTGAGTCACTGGCTAATGAGTTATAGGCTTTGTGCCTGCTTTGCTATCTACAATCACGCAAAAGTACATACTTTCACCATCAGCTGGCATATTTACCTCTGAAATTCCCTCCAACATATCCACCCCCATGGCAACCGGCACAACCACTCCAGCGGCTGGAAACCAAACCCCTGGCCCTCTTTACCACCCAGCCGCGCACGGCGTCAACCCTTTACTTGTTGCTGCAACACACGCCAACGCACCCAACATGCCACCATCTACACCTGGTATGGCCGAAAACCAAGCCTATCTCGCCATGGCAAGCATGCACCGGTCCACGGGCCACTCACAAACACCCACCTCCGTCAAAACCGTCAAGCCGCCGGACTACTTTCCCGAATGGAAAGATCAGGGCAGCAGTAATGCGCCCGGTGCTACCGGTGCAGGCGGCACAAACACGACATCCGCGAATCCAGCGGGCGCGCCGCGTCCGGGGATGGAAGAGTCGATTTTCTTGGGAGCGCAGATCGCGGCCAAGATTGTCTTTATTAATGATAACCAGGGCCAGTACAAGGGCTATTTGCCGCGGTCAGAGTATAATGAGAATGGGCCGTCTGCTATTCACGAGTATGCTTTGGTTTGATCTCTTTCTTGTCTGTTTCATACCTATCGATACCTGGAGAAGAAAAGTACTACATCTCGGTTGACTGTCTTATACTTCGTGTTGATGGAGTTTGGCTTGGGCGTGGTGGTTTACTTTCTATCAAATGTAGTTCTAGAATTGTCGAATGTACCTGTTGTATGTCTATGTCAACCAATCATACTACGTATTTCGTCGGTGGCAAAGTAAGCACGTGCCACACCCGCCCAGCCACTCCACATCTATTCTCTCTGTCGCATACCCAACTCTCTTCTTACAACAACCTCACTTCTTTTTTCACACGACACAACACAACACCGCCAAAATGCCTCGCGCAGAAGCCGGTTCCACCAAAGCAATCAGCAACAAGCTCAAGTCCCGCGGACTTACACGCTTACGCTGGTACTGCCAGCCCTGCGAAAAGGCCTGCCGCGACGAAAACGGCTTCAAATGCCACGTCCAATCCGAATCGCACGTGCGGCAAATGCTGCTCATCGGCGAGAACTCCAAAGGCACTATTGACAAATACTCATCCGAATTCCAGCGCGAGTTCGTTGAGCTGCTACGCACCACCCACGGAGAAAAGAAAGTGCATGTGAACCATTTTTATCAGCAGGTTATTAGTAATAAGTCTCATGTGCATATGAATGCGACGAAATGGACCAGTTTGACGCAGTTTGCGGCGCATCTAGGGAGGGAGGGGATTGTGAGGTGCGAGGAGACGGAAAAGGGGTTGTTTATTTCGTGGGTTGATAATAGGCCGGAAACGCTGAAGAAGAGGGAGGCGGTTATGAAGAAGGAGAGGCAGGATAAGGGGGATGAGGAGAGGGAGCAGAGGTTGATTCAGCAGCAGATTGAGAGGGCACGGAAAGCGGAAATGGCCAAGGCTGCTGCTGCTGTTGATAAGGCTGAAGGCGGTAGTGGGGAGGAGTCGGAGGAGAAGGGGATATTGGAGAGGAAGGAGGGTGAAAAGGTTAAACTCAGTTTTGGCGCGAAGTCTGCATCTCAATCACCGCCAGTTGATGATGAAAAGCCTGAAGAAAAGCCTGAAGCAGCAGCAGCAAAAACATCAATCTCATTCTCATCGTCTACAACCAAGCCGAAGAATATATTCGCCACCAAACCAAGCGCCGTCAAACCGTCAAATGCATTCGCATCCGTCAAGAAATCTGCCTTTGTCCCGCAGCAACAAAAAGTCTCGCAGCAGGAAATGATTATGAGAAGGGAAATGGAGGCGATGGAGGCGAAGAAGCGCAAATTTGCAGGAAATGTTGTTGCAGGAGGGAATGTGTTTGATGCGGGGAAGAAGCAGAGGGTTTCTTGAGAATCTATTTAAAGATCCAGGAATATCTCAATCAGAACATGAACAGAGAATATGTTCAACCCCACGCAGAGCCGAGTCCGGCATTCGGACATCGGAGCTCGAGCATGTCAGTGTCATCAGCAGAGACTTGAATCTGCGTCAATTGACGAAGTGAACCTGAGATTCTGCGTTGCTGCTGACAATTCCAGGGCCAGGATACATCATGTTCACACCAACATGCATACTCTTATCTACTAGATATCTACGATATATTGAATAGAATCAGAGTCAATTTAAAGAAAACTTAATATACCCAAAATACCATTTAAATCACAGCCAAAATAAGAGGAAATCAGTCTGGTCGACAAGTATTCAAATCAAATCAGATAAAAAAGAAAAATGATGATGAGACATGGAACAACCCTGTTGTCGTCTGTCAAATCGGTAATATGAAATGTAAAGAATGTAATTTAATCAAGTCGGGAAGTGGATTAGTGAGTGATGGTCGATTACTCGACATACGCCTCTAGTCGATCCATCAGTTCTTGGACGGTGAGTTCATGATGTTCATGTTCGTGCTCGTGTCCCTTCTGCTCGATCTCAGGGACATCGGCATCGTGGTCATGCTTATGAGGCGGGATCAGAATGGACGACACCAAATGCACAACACCCTCCTTGACAGGCACATTGGCGACCGAAACGGGCGTGTGTTTGTTGACTGTCATCAGAGTCAGACGATGGAAATTGCGGATGTCGATGGCAATGGGTTTCTTGTCGAGGTAGGTCGGGACGTCAAGCTATATCATCATTAGGGTCGTCATGAAATAAAAGGATGGGGAGGGAGCATACGTGTTTCTTAGCAAGCAAACCATCTTCCTCATCGTCACCCTTGGCTTTGTAATACGCATCTGTGAAAACTGTATGACCAGGCACGATATGGTACTTCAGCAACGCCTTGAGATACTTCTGGCCTGGCGCGCTGAACAGGAATGCGTTCACTTTAGTCGGCAACTTTGCGAATGCCTTGTTTGTAGGCGCGAAGAGTGTACCGCCGATCTTGGATTTTTTAGGGTCGAGAACGTCGATGAGACCGGTCTTGACGAGTGCTAGGTCTAATGTGCTGAAGAGCGAGGGGACGAGGTCGATGACGGTTTTGGCGGAGAGGGCGGGGATGATGAGTTTGTCGATTGCGTGGATTACACCGTTTGTGGCGTGCTATTCTGTTAGTCTAATTCTATATATGTATCTTGGGGGGAGCGTACAATGTCATGACGGATGACGTGTGAGTGGAAGTTCAGCGTCAATCCCTTGTGGGTGAATGAGGTGCTGATACGCTGCGGGAATTTGCTCTTGGTCTCCTCGTGTGTCAGAGTCGGCACAGTCTGGACATCGAAAAAGTCGTGGATGGTATAAACCTCCGGCGAGATGTGATACTCAAGCCAGTGCAGAATGGCTTTCTTGCTGATGTTGTGATGCTGGTGATCGAAACCTTCGAATGCAGCGTCTATGGGGACAAAGATGGTATAGTTGGCAGAGGTTGAGTTGAGGTATTTCACTACTTCATCGTATTGATTGATGATGTGTGTGAAGATGCGAGTGTGCTTGCTCTTGGAGATTTGCTCGTAGATGGTGCTGGTGGGAGGTTCTTCGTGACCATGGTGAGGGCCGTGAGGAGGGGGACCAGGAGGACCATGAGGACCATGAGGGCCATGAGGGCCATGAGGGCCATCAAACATCGGTGCTGGGAAACCGAGTATGTGCTTCAACCGACCAAAAGCCTTTGAAAAGAAGCCATGACCGCGGGGACCGGCGTGATGAGGGCATGCGGGGATGTCGAACTCATCCACTTCGTGCTCTGGAGCATGCTCACCCTTGTGATGCTTTTTCTTGCCATGCTTCTCCTCTTTGTGGTGCTTTTGCTTCTCCATCCCCATCTCCCGTCCAAAAGGCCGCTCATCCGATCTTCTCAACCACTCCAAATCAACCTCCTCAAACTGCATCACACTCTTCTCCAATCCATCCGCAAATCCAGCAACACGATTCCACTTTTGCTTCACATCAACTCCAGCTGAAAAACCGCTCTTCTCGTCTTCGTCGTCGTGATGGTGACCGAGTTTTCCCTTTGGTGGAACCACCTCCTCGGGAGCGGACGCAATACCACCAGTCGTAGTCGTAACATCCTTCGTCAACGCCTCGAGAAGCTGCTGGTCATTCCCCGGAATCACAAACGCAGCCGCCAACGACGCCGCCGAAAGCAGTACTGCCGTCTTCATCTTGTAGTTTCTTCTATCCAAACGACAAACAGGTATATAGATGGAAATTGGATGAAGTAGGATAAATCAAAATAATCCCACCCAACTCATTGAAATCAAGCCTTTTAGCCTTCTGACTAGCACGTACGCAGTCGTACGCAATACGTAAGACCGGCTAACGTAATCAAATCCCTCCAAATCGTGGCCAATTATATCACCGTTGGTAGAGATCAAATGAATGAAATCTAGGCAGAAGAAATCCGAGTCATTCCACTGGATCTCAAGTACATCCAGGACCGCCGGTGGCTTCGGGACTAAGAAGCTGTGGTGACGCGTTCACGGCGTACACTTAACCTAGATAGTCGGCAGGGGTGGAGCGATAGGAATGGCGAATTACATTCGTGAACGAGTGGGTGTGATTGGATTTATGTTCAAATATACTCATTTGAATCTTGAATCTTCGATAGGAACTTGAGACAAGATGATGGGAGACGTTGAAGATGGAGGGTGAGGTCATTGAGATGGCATGAGGTGCTTGGGGATCGACCAATCATAGGGCCGAGATTATATACTTCTTATGACAGGCCATTTGCATACATTCTCATGTATCTCCATGTATACCCATGTATATCATTGTATATCAATGTATAATAGTGTACATACATCCATTGATGCAATATAACCAATCTATATAGTGCTTGTGCTCGTACATACCTCCTCCAACCATAGGACAGATCAAGCGTCATCGCTTTCCTGAGCAGCCCTCGCCTTCCTCCGCTTCTCCCTCTCCATTCCCCCAAAAGTAACCAAAATTCCCAAATCATACATAATCTTCAGACAACCCGCCAGCACAAACGACACCCACAACTTCCCACTCGACGACAACACACCCGTCAACAGCGGCGCCACGCTACTCGCCGTCGTCTTGACTACATTGATAGTCCCCATGATCGCCGTGCGCTGCTCGGCGGGGAGAGCTTCTGCCAAAAACGCGGCGCGCGGCGCGACATCCATGTTTTGTGTGCATGCTCGTCCGATTAGAAGTGTCATTGCTAGCGGGAGGGAGTTGGGCAGGGACATTGTAGCGAGGAAGATGCATGACGGTAAATGGGTGAAGACCATGGTCCGCACGTTGCCGAAGCGTTTCGCGATGCTGGAGGCGAGGAGCATGGAGCTTGCTTGGATGATGCTAGTCACAGAAAAGAGGGAGCCGAGTTCACCGTCCGACATGCCGAATTTGCGGCGGAAGTAATACGTTATCCATGATCTAGCAGGAGTCAGTAAATCAAAGCATAGAAGTTTTGGGAGACGTACAAGGAGGCGAGAGAGGAGCCGAATGAGTCGAGGCCGAAAAGGAGTAAGAGACTGGTCACCAGCCCGACGAGCTCGGCCTCGACCCCAGGGAGGTAGAACAGCTTTCTCTGCTTTGGCGGGACGACGGCTACAGTCTCTTCCTGGCTACCGGAAACCAGCAATGGATCCGTCTCACTCGCGCCGTTGGTTGTCGTTGGGGCTTTCTTCTTCTCAGCCTCAACCTTCTTACTCAATCCCATCGTAAGCAGAAACTTGACGGCGCCAACACCGGCATACATGAAAAACACTACGCGACACGCAGGTACAAAATCCCAATGTTTCGTTTCTTGAAGTAGCGTCATGACCCATCCGCACACCATCATGCCCAGGGCCGTGCCCGCAGTGCCGATCAACGAGTACCAAGCATAGATATCGCTCATGTGCTCTTTGGCCGTGAGATGGGCTATAGTTGATTCCTCGACGGCGCGGAAGGGGCCTATTTCATTTCCTCTGTTACTCGTCAGAAATGGTCAACAATCCCAGAAATGGAAAGAGGGGTTACCCAGGACTAATAACCCCCAACACCGCCGCAAGCAACAAAACCCAATAATTCCCAGACAACGCAAACGCAACACCACTCCCACACATCAACGCCGACCCCAACAACAACACCGCTTTTCGGCCTAGCCGATCCGCAAACAATGTGAGAAAAAAACTGATCACGACATCGCCCACCAGCGTCAGCGTCATGAACAATCCAATGCGATCATCGGATATGTCTAGCGCTGATAAGAAAGAAGCGAGGATGAGTGTTGAGCCGCCGTAGGCAAACAGGCGCACGAAGCGTTGCGAGCAGAGCAGTTTTGTGTCCAGGGGGGAGTGGTAGAGCGATACGAGGCCTAGTTCGTGGAGGATAGAACTCAACATTTTGGTTGATTGGACAGCTTGCTGTCAATTATTGTCCAGCTTTCTCAAAAATAAAAAGAAGATGTGGAATTGATCTAGATGGTTATCTACGACTTATATGGTGAAAAGTCGGTGTTCGTCCCGGGAAAAGTTCATATGGCCGATCAATTCGGCTTGGACTACCCGATCAGTCGCGATTGGCACTTGTAAGTCCGAGCTCTGCAATTGAGTGGCGATGATATTGCACAGCCTACTACGTAACTGTAAGTACCGCGTGGACTATTATCCACTGATAATTTGTAGTCTGGATGATGTATATCCAGATAGGGTGCACTTATCGACCTGCTATAAACAGAAAAATGCATAGATTCGTATCATGTCTTAACCAATATATAATTTCAATACGCTTAACATGTCATAATTGTAAACACCGAAACAACTCCGTAACGAAATCCAACCAAGAGCAATACAACAAGACAATCAACCCGTAGCCCTGAGAGCCCTCAACCTCGCACCCAATGCATCCTCCACGTCCGCATCCACTGCTTTGCTGGCCGGCGCCCGCTCCTTCACATCCTCCTTCGGCGCAGCAGCAGTCTCCGCATCAAGCGCATTCCTCAAATCCACGCCCGCATCATCCGCCAACTGCTCCATCATCTTGTCCACTTCTGACTCTCCCTCAGCACCATACTCCTGCTGCGAGACTCCCTGTGCAACATCCGAAATCGCATTCGACGCAATCTTGAAATCCTCACTCCGCGCCAAGAAATTATTCGCATGCGCCAGCAGATGCTCCAAATTCACGCTCTTGCTCGCAGCATCTAAGCCCCTCGACGCCAGCGCCAACGTCCGCGAGGTGTCCCGTGTCGATTGCGCGGCTTTGAGTTCGTTGATAATGACATCCGCCCTCGCAGCTTCAGCTTTGAGGTTTACCTGTCTCTTCTTCTCGCGAACTGCGGACCCGGCGTGGATGCGCGCGATTTGGAATTCACGGTTCTTCATGGCTTTGTCTGCTTTGGCTTTTTCGGATTTGTAGGTTGCTTCGGCGCGGAGGGCTTCTTTTTTGAGACGGTTGGAATGGAGCTGTCCGTCACCCACGCAGTCAGTACGGTTCTTGATGACGGGACAAAAGGAAAGTAATACCTTGACATTTGTGCGAGCTTCGAAGATGGGGTCTCGGACGGGCATTTTGATGGTGTTTGTGAATTGATAGGTGTGGTATGAGTGTTGTAGTGAGGGTAACGGAACATGTAGGTGATGTCCAGGTGACAGGCGGGGAGCGGGCGGCGGCGGCCACTAGGCGCTTATCTTGCTGCCTCTAGCTGCTACTTAGAACTTACACCATCAGCTTAGCTACGTCTCACTACACTACAGTTACAAATCAAATCAGAGGAAAATGTTAATAATGTAGAATACAGTACTAAGCTCTAGGCTTCTGATACATTCCCATAACTCCAAAACTCCGCATACCGGTTCGTTTCATTTTGCGTGCACGAGGGGTCTTGACCTTCAGTCGGTTAGATTGTATCGAGTCAATCGCCCAGGCCATGGTCAACAACGACTCCCACCGCATCATCGTCTCGTGCCCCTCTACTCTCTCAACAGTCTTTGGGAGCGCTTCAACCGCTAGCTGCAATGCTTTGCCCGTCGCATCTCGAAGTGGACGCGCCAAGGCTGGGCTGCATGCTAGAAGTCGAGTGAGCACTCTCATCCGAAAGACCGATCGATGAGTCGACGAGGTCATCGAGGCCGACGACAGGGTCGGGGTCGAAATCAACCAGTGAATCAAAGGCAAATGCCGATACGTCTCCTCCGTCGAGAAGGTCAAAGGGGAGCCCGCTTTCATGCAATTCAGAATCTGACTCAGAGGAAGAATCACTGTTGAATAGGCGGCGGAAGTCATCGTCAGAAAGAGGAGCTGTAGTAGCGCCATTTGCTGCCACTGTTGGCTGCTCCAAGTCGACGAATAGGGGATTGCTGGAAGACCCTTCGAATCCTTCGACTGACACTGCAGGTCGCACAACACCGCTGCAGGATGTTGTGTCAGGTCGGCGGATTCAGCCAGATCTTCCAGCTTGAGGCTTGGGGAGTAGTCGGATATGGAGGGGGTGGGAAAAGGGATTTTGTCCATGGTAAAGTCTTCCCCTTCGCGTTTGAAGAGCGTCGGAGTTAGTGTGGGAGAGGCGGTATCAATCACGGTCATGGGAGTTGTGCCGCGGGAACCACGGATTTCAGCGGAGAGCTGCGCGACTTGGCGATTCAGGCGGTTGTTTTCCGCCTCCATCTGCGCGAGTCGCTGCAACAAGAACTGATTCTGCTGTTCCATTTTTTGTTTTTCGCCTTCGAGTTTTTCCACTTCGAGACGTTTTCGTTCGCGGGAGGTTTGTGCCGCGGCTCTGTTTCTGAGAACGCGTTCAATACGGCGCTGTTCTTTTTCATCTTCGGTTTTGGCTCGTTTTCTACAACAGTCAGTAAGGTGGTTCAGCGGTAGGGCTAGACGAGACAAACCTGGGAGGGAGGTTGGTCTTTGGGGTGGGAAGTTCCTGGCCCCATGATTTTCTTTTCTTGACAGGCTTCTTTTCATCTGTGGTCTCTTCCTTGATCTCGGCCGGCGACGACGCATCAAGCGAGGTGTCTGCCGGCGAGATGGTGAGCTGGGGGACATCCATGGGGGTGGAGTCCCGGAGGATGTCCATCGGCGATAGAGTGTCCATTACGAGTCGATCTAGTTGTAGTTGTAGTCGTCCAGAGGTCGTAGAAATTCACTTAGTGTTCACTTTGTGTAAGGGTCACGGTGTGAGAGTGTATTGTCGAGTGAAGATCCAGACGCTCTGGTGACGTCTAGTCGCGTGGAAGGAGTCGAAAGGCCAGGTGTTCTTGTCAAAGCGAGAGTAAGTATAAAGCGGGCGAGGACGGAGCCTGGTCAACCAAGGCATCTCAGCGAGGGCAGGCAGCCACGCTTATAAGGACACCGTGGCCTGTCGCTAGTCACGTGACGTCGGGCAGTGCAGCCAGTCAGGGGCCAGCCCCGACGCACTGTGTACTACTATGTAGGGAGGACTTAGTGGCGTCAGCGGAGTATCTCCACTGTCACTGTCTCATCCCTTACTCTCCTCTTTCTTTCTATCCCTCTCTCGGATTGTCGGCTTTCCCCTTGTTACGAAAGACTACCCCTCTCAAACTATGATCCTGACTCTATTTCTTTTACCATGCCATCAATCCCATATTCACTTTATCCTCTCCTGGCGAGCAATTCGTATCGCGGAATGGAATGGAATGTAGCCGACTACGTAGTACAGCTGGACATCCACCACCAACTCTGGCCCCCGCCCTATCTCCACTGTCCACCTACGTACTTCGTAGACATCGTTTCAGCAGCGTTGCATGTCGGCTCACACACCACGATTTGCTGCTCCGACGTAGCACGGATGATTTACGGAGTGCAGGGATAGACCTATGGACTCGTACGACACTCCTGACTCCTGCATACACTCCACAAACTCCAGGGGCCGGCCACTCTCCAAGAGGCTTGGTTTACCCCTCAAATAGCCTAATAATCCAGTGTGGTTTACTGCGAGAACGGCTCAACACCGGAGTAATTACTTATAATTAAGCGTTCGAGAATGAGACGTTGGCTACTACGTACCAAGGATAGCGTAAGTCAGCGTTGGTGGACTTGCATAAGCGGGGAATATAATCCCACCATTCGCTGCAGCGAGTCCTCCACAGCCTCGGCGAATAACCAACTGTACGCTGACATCTCGAGTGGCAATTAGAGAACCAACCAACGTACATTGTGGTCATGGTAGGATTGCTGACTCGAAATAAGATGATCATCGATTGAACTGCAAAACAAAAATAACAACCAACGCCGACTATAATCAACCAACATAACAGTACTTCCAGCCTAAAGTTTTATTAACAAAGAAAACTCGTCAACATGTCTATGCATCATGTATATACGTAGTCGAGAAATTACATCTCGACATCCATGGTATCATCACCCGCAGCAGCAGCTGCTGCAGATTCCTCACTGGGCACAACCACACCTCGTCCTCGTCCCGCAAGCAACTCTCGTCGCACCTCAGGTCCAATCTCCTTGTGTCCGCGCACAAGCAGCAAATCAAGCAAAGCCTCGCGCTGGTCCTCTGTGATATCGTTCCTATATCGCTGCGCAAACACGAGGAGGGACTGGTGCCATAGCACGGGGAGTTTGTAGTTCAATGCTGCTGCTGCGGACGGACGGCCATCAACCATCATGCTATCTTCGGCATTGTCCATGGCACGGAAACGGAGAAAGTGGAAAACGAGTGCGTCAATCACTTTATACGGTAAGGCATACTTCTTTTCGAGGAAGACGCGGATGAACATGTTGGTTGCGCCCGTGCCTTCCGAGGAGAGCGATGCGGACGTCTGCTCTGCTGCGATTTCGCATAGTCGCAGTAATGCGGCAGCAGAGTGCAAGACAGGGATGGACACGCGAGCGATAACGGAAGAGACAATGTGCGCTTCCCGCAGTGTGCATGTCCCCGTGGCAATCAACGGAAACAACAGACCCTTGAAGAAACAGGCCGGTTTGTAAAGCGCTTTCTTCAGCGCATTGTAGACGTGCACGTTGAGTTTGCGGGTTTCGTGGATCTCGTCGCGCACCCGTTCGAGGAGCACCATGTTGATAAATTGCTGCGCAATCGCCGGTTTCGAAGAAATGAATATCCTGGTTCCGGCGTAGACGGCGTTGGGTGTCCATGCATCAGGTCGCGTAATATCGAGAAGTGTAGGCCATTGAGGTAACGTAGGCAGGATTTTAAATGGTTTGGGCAGAGGTCCTGACTTGTACCGCGAAAGAATCATGCCAACTCTATAGACAATTAGCTTCATTCACTAGTAGTGCACAAGGAAAAGGCATACTTTTCATATACTTCCAATGCTTTCGCAGGGATCTGTACCGCATCCTCCGGCGCACCCCCTCCTTTGATTTGTTGACTGTCACCAGACTGATTCGCTTCATATGCCGCAATCTTTTGCAAAATCAAATCCGCAAGATTTACCCCCGAGCCTTCCTCGCCTTCCTCGCTCGGGTCGAAAATAGGATCTTGGTCACCGGCGGGGATGAATTTATTAAACATGTCCAAATCGGTTGGATCGACCTCCTACGTCTGTTAGTTAGTTTCTTCCCACTTACTACTCTGAAGGCAAGGGCATACTCCTCTGTCAAGATCCTCATCCTCCCAATCCCCTTCCTCAAATTTCTCTTCGTCGTCCGAAATATAATCACCCTCATCCCCAAACCTGGTCGAAAAATCAAACGCTTTGTTATTTTGCTGGCCGGCGCCCGCCTCATCCAAAATTTTCTGTTGCTCCGCAGCGTCTTCGTCGGCGAGGTCTTGACCAATTTGTAAAATCTTGCGCGAAGCCTTGGCGTCTATGAAGCCTTCTTTTCTGTTTTCGACTCCATCGTCATCGTCGTCGCCGTTGGCGGACTTGTGTGAGCGTTTCTTGCCGGGTTTTGTGCTCGTTCGTACCTGGCTGGTGGAGAGGATGTCGTCGGCGAGAGGGTTGTGTCTGCGCCCGGTGGAGCGGGAGGGGGTTGTTGCTTTGGGCATTTCTTTAATCTGTGTGAATTCGTAGTTATTCTTCAGGTATGTATTGTACGCCCATGCCGTGTCCAGAATGATGAATGGTTGTCGGTTATACCGTGGTGATGATTCTGAATTATTTTTTTCTGCCGTGGCGGTCTGGTCTGTGCGATACGCCGATAAGACCAAGCTTATCAGCTCCCCGCTATTTTTCTCCCAACAAGAATTCAGTCTCCTCCTACACATATAACCATTTTCATGAAAGCATTGTGGCCAAATATACGAGTCAAAAGGGAAGTACCGCTCTAGACAGAAGAATGAGCATGTACCTGGTTTTTTTCCAATGAAATTCTGATGAAAACCCTAATAATGTGTAATGGCCTATATATAACCGGCTTCACAGCTTCTAAGACCGGGCTACAAAGGGTGATCAGGCAGGAAAATGTATACCAGGAAATACATGGAAGCATGGCCAGGTCCTTGATAAGCACCTATGAGTCTTCTCCTGATTCAGGACAGTTTAGAGGCCATGATGAGACGAAACTGAGTCAAGTACCAGTAGGATTCACATTTAATGACCAGAGGTTTGACCGCTCAGGAAGCTCATTTAGATTACAATGTTTGGTGAAATTTTCCGAGCACTTCGTGACACGAGATTGACTTTGTCAGAAGCTGAGTGAATATTTTATATTTGACACAGCCTTCAACTCCACAAGCCCGAATTGACACAGTTTGTCACATATTGACGATACCACTTCGCGAATTGGAGTGTACCAACTATTTCATGCAAAAAAAGGCTCACAAAATTGATCCGCCGCCATCAAGTATAATGGAAAAAAGAAAACATTGGATGTATTCCCAAGGTAGCAACTTACCCTAGATGTCCATTTATTCCCTATTTTTGACTTCCACATCATTGTTACACCATCAATATTCTTACTTTGAAGATCTGTAAGCCTTGAGTACTTTAACTACTCTCGAATGTAGATCCAAGCCAACGAGAAATTTTCACGAAATTTCTCAGACTCTTCACGAAACATGCCAAAGAAATAAGGGTAAAATGCATGGATGAGTCGGCCTTTAGTATGATTCATTTTTTCGATGACACAGAAATCGTTTGACTAATTCTTCAAGACAGAAAATACTATGGAATCCATCTTTCCGCAAGAATCATATGGAAAAGACATTGAAGATCAAGCCATCAAAGCCGGTATTGAAGACTCTGCAAACGAATTTCATCAAATTGGTGAAATCTGCCAGCTTCATTGACGCGTCTGGACTACAGAAAATCATTGCTGTATCTCCCAGTCTACTCACAAGTGACATTGAAAAGGCTATCGCGGATGCCGAGCGAGTCATTTCGTCTTCTCCGCTCGCTCACGCTATAACCCTGTTGAAGGATACAGATTTGTTAGCTGGTATCAGTCAGCCGCTTCGATTAACTTAATAGCCAATGGGTCTATGGATCTCAGTCACCTACAAGAGCATGCGTCACCACTAAAAACTGTGCCCTGTATCTTGGACCGCATGCTAACCTGGCGTGGCGTGGTCTTACCTCTGTTTTAGCTATGTGGTCAACACGCTGACAAAAATGACAAATATGGGTGCTTAGCAGGCATACTTCGCAACTTGAATGCACAGCTGCTCTCTACTAACCCACAATTCGCTATCAACGATGATGCATTTATCAATGATTTCAAGTTTTACGCCACCCCTGCTTTGTGTCACTTGCTACACGTTCTCCTCATCAACTCAAAGCGCCAAGCTGTGTTCATCCTGATTGACGTTTTCTCTTTTATAGGGGAAGACATACCAGTGGTTCAACTCGAGGTTTTCATCAACAACTTAGTGGGTATCATCAATGATTTCAACGTCCAAAAGTGGACAAATATGTTCATTGCTGTTCTTAAAGTCCTGTTCACAAAGTCAAGTGCTACCAGGCATGTTGACGGGTGTTTGCGAAGCTGCCTCTTTGATCTATGATACGATGAGGAGAATAAGGATTTTTACGAAGACTGTTGTTACCACCGTCTGAAGTGAAGGACTTGATAGGGCTGGACTCAGAGTATTAGGAAGGCTTGGGAAGGGGGCTTTGGATCATTTCAAATTGATTTCCTCCTATTAGCATTAGTCACTAAATGCATAACATATTACGAGCGCAGCTCCTTGAATAAGAATACGTTGATATATTTCTGTGACAAATCCATCACCAAAGCATTCTGTCCCATTCTTACTGAACAATTGCTTAAAATCCTGGAGAAAATTTCTTCTTTTGGAAATGTACGCCCAAAGTGGAAGGTTGAGACTTTTGGGACTAGCCTTTCTTCGCCATACCGCCTCATCCTGCTCATTTGCCAAGAAGCCTTCTGCCGGCAATATGGCCATCAACAAATTCACCGCCAGCCGCCGGAGATGCTCTTCATTCCAGAAATTCCAGTCTGGGAAGTCGCGATCCGACAGATAGCTCAATTACGCACTCGAGACGACAGTTGTCGCCTGAATCACATTCAAAAAACCTTGATCACCTATATCGAAGACTTGAAGTACGAAGTGGTCTCGTAGCGAGCACTCGCGACGCGTTTCTTGCTCCGAAGCCTCGCTCGGAAGGAGCTTACAACTCGTGAACAGTTCATGCTTTGATGTTGCAGTTGACTAAAAGTCACTACAAGCGCCATTGACGATATATACAGATGCTATTAAACATTGAGTTGAAGCTTCTGTTATCAAAACTAGGATCATTCGCGACCACACCTAGCAACGCCGACATACTGAAAGACCATGGCGTCAACTCAGCATGGCATCGGCTCCTCAGCTGCCTCTTCAAATATCAATTCCCCAGCTCCAAGCGTCCCAACCATAACCGATACCCAAGTAGCCAAGGCTTCACCTGCCCCCAGCATTCCTATCACAACAGGCGAACAACGATCTAAGCGAAACAAACGAGACAGTCGCAAAAAGCGTGAGGCTAAGGGACTCGATGCAGATGTAGCTGCGCCGCCTCCTCGAAAGAAGGCAGCTTTGGCGGCAGCAGCTTCGGGAAGGCCGTCTAACCTACTGTCTATGCTTAGACCGGCACTGTTGGCTGAACCTCGAACGTCGGATTTATACCCACCGCAACCAAGGCAGATGAATTTCATGTGTAGGAAGTCTTCAGATGTGATAGGACAGAGCTGGGATTTCTACGAGGTGGTCGATAAACTTACCAACAAGAATGGGTTCCGATATAGTTATGCGATTTCTGATCCAAAGTTTACGAATATAAAATATCGACAAACCGACGTCGCGCCATATCATGCTCGTTTCAGTTTTGAGGACTCACCCTCGGCGATTGCATTTACACAAGATGGGCTGGCAGTTACGACGACAGATGCATGGCATTCCGCTCGAGCCAATGTCTGCGCACGAGAAGGCGCATATTATTACGAAGCGAAGGTGATTAGTGGTATTGTTAGGGATCCGCAACCTACGGCGACGACTGAGGGAAATGCATCTTCCACCAAGCCTTCAAGGGGTCATGTCCGGCTTGGGTTTGCCCGACGAGAAGCAGAACTAGACGTCAATGTCGGAGTTGACTGTTATGGATATGGCATACGCGATGTAAACGGGGAGGTGATCAATCGCATGCGCTGTGAGCACTTTTTCGACAAAGGCGAGGATATTGCCGAGGGAGATGTTATTGGCCTACTCATCACGCTACCTCCTTTATCAGTCCACAAAAAGGTCGTCGAGGGAACATATGACCCCTCGTCTGATAAACAATCCACTACATCTCCTACAGTCACAAACTTCATTCGAGACCGGGTACCTTTTCACCTCAAATCGGATTTCTGCTGGCAACAATCCAATATATACCCCTCAAAACAACTCCGCGACTATGCCTTTAACTTGAAAGAAACACCTACTTTCGGTCCACCGTCTCCATTCAACAGCGAAGATCCATCCCTCCGCACTCTACCTGGTTCGAGTATCACTATATTCAAAAACGGCGTGAAAATGGGTACACCATTCAAAGAACTCTTTGCCTTCTTGCCGCCGGCCAGTCGACTCACCAACGGTACCAACAATCTGGGAATCGGTGAGCGCGAGAACGCGGACGACGGCATGATTGGCTACTTTCCTACAGTTAGCTGTTATGGTGGCGGAGCTGTGGAATGCAAGTTTGAGCCTCCGTGGTGGTTTGGTCCTCCGCCTGTTGTGGAGGATGATATCAAAAGTGAAAAAGAAGATCAGAAGAATCAGGAACAAGCAACTGTTGTGAAACCCTTTGGGGAACGATTCAATGATCAAATTGTCGAAGATATTGTGGCCGACATGGTAGATGAGATTGAAGCGGTGATGTTATGGGGCAGTGAAACTACAGATGCAGATGGGACTACAAGAACCGCGAATAACGCCGGCTTTACCGCCACCAAACAAAACACCAAAAACCCTCGACCCAGTCCTAGTAACACCTCTGCTGCTGCTCCGACAGTGATCAGCACCGAACTCGTTAACGGCTCTTCATCAACGGTCATGCCTGCAACCGGCCAGCAAACTGTTGATGTTGTGCAGCAGGGTGTCGGTGCGGTGTACCAAGCAGCCATGTCGGCGACTGATGCGCCGCCTACTGTTACAGTCAATGTAGGGACGCAGGGTGCTGATACAGTTGGGAATGAGGATCAACTCATGTCCGGTCTGGAATCGGTGGCTGCACAAGGACAGCATGATGAGGATGTTGAAATGAGTTAGATAGTATATCTTTAGGAAATCAAAACAAAATTCTTCTGTAAGAAGATATTATGGAACAAATTCTTGCTTAAATGATGAAAAAATCTTTGGTATCTCAATCAACGTATTCCTACATGTTCAATCGTACACACTAGCCTTTAACAGAGAAGCGCTATTTGGACCTGTCGTCGACTTCCTCTAACAGCTCCGCAACTTTCAAGACAAGATCGTCATCACCATACTGCCCAATGATCTGAATCCCGACTTTATTGAATCCCAGATCATCACCAGTCGTAGAGATAGGCACAGACACAGCCGGCAACCCTGCCAAACTCGCCGGCACAGTACACACATCCATAACATACGAATGCAACGACGCTGACACAGTGACATCCCGATCTTCCGTCACAGAGTCCAGGCTCGGCGGCAGCGAGGCTGTAGTCGGTCCTACGATAACATCAACTTTCGTGTCTGTCGATGACGAGTGATTCTCGACCTCAGCATTATCGCCAAGCGGATTCGTCAATGCAAAGGCGTAGTCAAAATCGTTCTGAACCAGTCGGCGCACTCGTTGCGCCTGGATAAAGTAGTTGTCCATTGCGTCGGCGCTGAGACTGAATGATCCCAGCAGGATACGTCGGCGGACTTCGTCGCCGAATCCTTCGCCGCGGGTGCGCGCGTATAGGTAGTCGGTTGAACCTTCTTCGCCCGCCTTATCGGGCCCGTCGGCGCGGGTGCCGTATCTGATGCCATCGTATTTGGCGAGGTTTGAGGATGCTTCTGCTGGTGCGAGAATGTAGTAGGCTGATAAAGCGTGTTTTGTGGATGGGAGGGAGACTGGGTGGAGGGTGTGGCCTTGGGATTCGAGACTGCGGAGGGCCGAGAGCCAGGCTGAGCGGACGGGGGAAGTCATTTCGGTCAGGTTGTATTCAATGGGAACGCCAATGCGGAGAGGGCGAGAGGATAGGCGGTTTGAGGAGTGGAGTTGTGATACGGCGTTGGCTATTCGGGAGCGTGTCGCGGTGGATAGGTTGGTGGGATCATGCCCATCATGATGATTTAAAATATTGAAGACTTCCCGGACGGTCGATGTCTTCTTGGCAAGGATACCGACTGTGTCTAATGAATTGGCGTATGCAATCACTCCCCAGCGAGATATAAGACCATAAGAAGGCTTGAATCCAACGATGCCTGTATATGCTGCGGGCAGCCTCACAGATCCTCCAGTATCCGTACCCAGTGCACTATTTTACCATTAGCCTTACACCACAAACGAGACGTCGTAAGAAGACGTACGCATAACACTGATCGGTAGCAACCGCAACCGCACTCCCACCCGAACTTCCACCCGCGGAAAGTGACTTCTCGGCCCCATTCACAGTATCAAACCAATTCTTAACAGGCCCAAAATGAGAATTCGTCGAATGCGATCCCATCCCGAACTCATCTAGGTTTGTCTTTCCGCCAATTATCGCGCCAGCGCTTTCTAGGGATTTGATTACTGTCGCATCGAACGGGCTGGAGAATTTCTCGAGCATGCGGGAGGCGCATGTTGTTGGGAGGGAGCGGGTGCAGATGTTGTCTTTGATGGCGATTAGACGGCCGTCGAGGGGGGATTTCGATGTTCCTATCATCAAATATCAGTATTTGATAGGTATCAATTTATTTTGTTTAGGTGATAAATACCATTCTCCCTTCGAATGTCCGCATCCCGAATTCGATCCGCGTACGTCCCTAGGCTCTGCAGAGGGGTGATAAAAGCATTGAGCTCGGTAAAGAGCTTCTGATTAGCGATACATTTTTCAGCTTCGCGGAGCAGTGACATTGACGCTCTGCGAGTGCGACGGGACACACTCGATGAGTTGATGTTGTGTTGTCGGTAAATAAATGTTGCTCGGATGAAGTCCGTAGCCCGCTTTATTTTCTTAGGAATATCCGTCCCGAGGTGTTCAACAGTACGTCATTCTTTTAACCTCTCGGTAGTTCTACAACATTTTGAACCTCACCATCACATCAATGTGCTTCTAGTAAAGAAATCAGAGGCCTAAAGTGTCAAAATGTTTACGATAAGAGCTCTAAGGCCATCGGCACCTAGCATTCGTCAAGCTGCAAGCTCATATCGCGCCTCAATGGAAGCTGCTAGAGCTCCCTTCATCCGAACAAACATACAAGGCGGATATCAAGCAGGAGTAGCAGCACAACGATTCGTGTCTGCGTACGGCTATACGCAGGCCAAAGTACTCGTATATCCCAAATACGGGGAGCCAAAAGATGTCCTACAGTATGCTCTCCTCCCACCTTATCACTCTGATATAAGCTAATGAATTAGACTACACAAACATTCCATCGGCCCCCCAAGCGGCTCCCAGGTCAACCTCCGTCTCCTCGCCTGCCCGCTCAATCCAGCAGATATCAACCAAATCCAAGGCGTTTACCCAGCCAAACCCACCTTCACCAACGCCCTAGGAACAACCGAGCCGAGCGCCATAGGCGGCAATGAAGGCGCCTTCGAAGTTCTCTCCACAGGACCGCAAGTCCAATCTTTGAAAAAGGGTGACTGGGTAGTCATGAAACGCACTGGACAAGGAACATGGCGCACACACGCCCAATTGGAAGAAGGTCAATTAATCAAAATCGATAAGCAGGGATTGACGCCATTGCAGGTTGGAACAGTGAGCGTCAACCCCGTTACGGCGTATCGCATGATCAAAGATTTCTGTAACTGGGACTGGCTGCGCAGTGGAGAGGAATGGTTGATTCAGAACGGCGCTAATAGCGGTGTTGGTCGTGCGGCTATACAGCTTGCGCGTGTTTGGGGTATAAAGACGTTGAATGTGATTCGCCAGAGGGAGAACCCCGAAGAGACTGAAGCTTTGAAACAGGATCTGTTGGATTTGGGTGCGACAGCTGTTGTGACCGAGGCGGAATTGTTGTCCAAGGAATTCAGGGGCATTGTCAAGGACCTCACGAACGATGGTAAACAGCCTATTCGTCTCGCGCTGAATTGCGTTGGTGGCGAGAATGCTTCTGCTATGGCCAAAGTGCTGGCTCCAGACTCGCATTTGGTGACTTATGGCGCCATGTCGAGAAAACCAGTAGCGTTACCGTCGGGGTTGCTGATTTTCAAGAATTTGGTCTTTGATGGGTTCTGGGTAAGCAAATGGGGCGACAAGAATGCGCAGGAAAAGGAGAATACGATTAGGGATATCTTTGAGTTGACGCGGGCGGGCAAGTTCAAGGATATCCCTGTGCAGGAAGTCAAATGGACGTATGACAAGGAGTCGAAGGAGCTCGTGGATCCTGTTCAGGATACGCTTTCTGGATTTAGAAGTGGAAAGACCATTTTTGTTTATGAGGGCGATGACTGATTGATCTTCTATGAATGTATTATAATATTTTCTCCATATGGAAAATGCAAGACTGTTCGCTCAATAAAAAATCTACGAAGTGTCACACTTCCAGTTCTCCTTGATCCAGGCCTGAATCAGGTCGGTCATTGTCCCCTCCATATATACAGCCGAGTCTGCAGGAAGGTTTACCGGCAGACCGGAGAATTTCGCTGCTAGAGCGATATACGGCTCGATAAAATCGACATAGACCAAATCTACCAAAGTCGCTTCCTCGGAAAGATCAGTCCCAGGAGGTTGAATCAACGTCTGAATAACGTTTGGCACGTGGTAGAAATCAATAGGAGAGTGCACAGTGTCGTCGCCATCGTGACCTGCGTCATCGATTGTGGTATAGCCCGGAAACACTTGAGGGTCTACTTCCGAGATGACGGCTTGTTCATGTGGCATCATGAAAGAATGTTGTGTCAATTTAGCTTTCCTAGTAGAAGCTTGGTATGCGCACTGCTGTGGCGGAGCCATAGGACAATAACGACCGTGAGGTTCCTCACTTGACGCGGTCAAGATTTTCGATGCTCCGTTCAAAAGAGCTACTATCCGCTTTGCTGTGGATAATGGAACATCTTTGATATAGTTGAAGCCGCTCGTAAATGGTGACACGATGAATGTCGAATCCTGGGTAAATGGGCCCTTGAAAATGTCGAATCTAATAGCTCCAGTATTGACAATTGCGAAAGCTGACTTCCCGTCACGGGAAGGGTTTCGAATTGATTGGGGAAGAACCTCGGTTTCCAGCCATGTGTAAATACTGTCATCGCCCGGGTATGGAGTGCGGTCTACCCAGATGTCTTTAGGCGCGCAGCCATGTACAAAGTCCAGATCAAGAGCATGTCTAGCCTGCTGTATCATTTGTGAAACATTCCGGCCATGATTCGTCGGAAAGCTTGTTTCATTGAGACCTGTATGGTGGTAGTAAGAAAACAAGTTATTGTCGATATATCTTCGGCTAAAGTTTGGTGTCGAGCTTTTTACGTCGTCGATTGAGAGAAAACCTATGGTCTCCATAAACCGGCCACTTGCGAGACCAGATGACTGCGTGTCATATCTGGCATAGTCACGAATGTGAAAGTGGCCGCCGAAGAATTGTATAGTAATGTTGCTTCGCACATTTCGGATTTCTCTGTGCACTACTTCGTATTCTTCAGACCGTACGGGGACATGTCCTAATACAATGAAAAGATCGATGTCCTCGTCCCGGATGGCTTCCTGAAACCACGTCTCCTTGACCGTATCTTGAACACGTTGAACTTTTGTATTGTTATAGTTTCCAGTAAAATCAAACAAGAATCCAAAAGCCATGATACGATATCCTTGCACTTTGGTCGTTAGTTTCCTAAACCTGGGGCCTAGCGGTACCAAGTCACCCGAACGAGGATCAATGATATCGATATTAGAAGCGATATAGCTATCTCCAAAACTGGGGACTGTAGTGAGAAACTCTGCTTCCGAGGTGTTCTTCTTATAGAGTTCATGGTTTCCAGAAGAAAGAAGATCGATGTGCTGTTGTTTCAAAATGTCGTAGAGATATTTGCCCTTGGGGTTTGATGCATCGTAAAGACCGTTTCCTTCAACGCGGTCTCCGGTATCGATGACCAGTAGATCTGAGCCTTTCGATTCAGCTATATCCCTCATGCGTGATGCAAAGGAGATGTAGTCGCCCCAGTCAGCGCTATATGATGGTCTTGCCAATTAGTTGTTAGTCAAGTTCGTTGTATCTACAGGAATGCACGGCTCACTCTTGTAGATGACCGGCCAGCCAGCCATGTGTGTCAGTTGTATGCAGGAAATTGAGTTTTCCCCATGTTATATCTCTAAGCTTTGCTGGTAAAGGGCTTGCAGATCCAGGCTGTGCAGCGTATACATTCTGAGATAGAGTCAGAAGCGCGCCGAGCAGCAAGCTGCTTGCAACCATCTTGAATGCTGGCTTATACGGTGAGGTGTTCAGAGGTGTTCAGTTGTGGTGTATGCCAACAGGCTTGTCATTCAGCATGAATGATGAGGATAATAGAACAGAAGAGGTGGTACAAGAAGAGGAGCGATGTTGTGATACATTCGAGCTCGGAAGGTACGCAGCTGTGAGTCACCTGATTGGCTAGCGGGCAGACAGGCAGCTGATCGAGTCACCAGCTTCCTCCTTGGCTACGCTATACACATCTCTCTAGGATACACTATCTCTATTCTTGCGCCATGGGGTCTGTACGGTCTGGCTGTATATTATGGGCGTGGAGGAGAGACATTGGATTCTTGTGCATCTCTCGAGTGGACAAAATATATTCTCCTGTGGATTCCACGGCAACGATTCCTACCAACAGTTGTCTACTCTATATTAGGAGCTTGAAACAAGTCGATACACTCGGCGTGCGTGAGAAGGCAGTTGGATTACTACAGACCTCATACGAATGTTCCGTCAATAGAGAGGGATGCTGGCGACAGATGGATCATGAAGCAATTCCGTGAGAGTGTTTGTTGAACATACGGAGACGGAGTAAAGATGATAAGCAAAATTACGGTACGGACAATACGGCATCTCACACCGAGAGAGGCGCCGGTGAGCGGAATCCCAACAAGACCAACCCGGTCGGTGTTCCGTACGGTAATCCGCATTCTTAATTTGTTACACGCCAAAATCTTTTGTTCGCTGAGAGTTCCGGTCCGATAGTTTCCCGTCCTCCAAAACTTCATTTCATCAACCATCGCTCATCGCTCAGGGTGCATTGCCCATTCTCGCTCAATTTGTTCTTGTTGTGTCTTCTTTCCTTCCTTTTATCTCCCTTTTAATTCACAATACAAACAGCGCAATGGCTGCTCCCCGATTTCTCCGACCTGCCGGTCGTCTTCTTCAGTCGCGCATTGCAGCCCCAATTTCTCGCCCAGCTTTCCGATTGCCTGCTGCTGCTGCTCAGTCCATCTCAMCCCGCCGTACATATGCCACCGAGGCTTCCAAAGAGATGACCGTCAGAGATGCTCTGAACGAGGCTCTTGCTGAGGAATTGGAGAGCAACGAGAAGGTGTTCGTTTTGGGAGAGGAAGTTGCGCAATACAATGGAGCGTATGTACTGAGAACGGTGGCGGATTCTCTTCAGCGAGATGGAGCTGACGGACATGAATAGATACAAGGTCACTCGAGGTCTTCTTGACCGTTTCGGACCCAAGCGTGTTATTGACACTCCCATCACTGAAGCTGGTTTCGCCGGTTTGGCCGTTGGTGCTGCTTTGGCTGGTCTGCACCCTGTCGTAAGTGCCAGTCACCTCTTACATACCTTACGATGCTAATTTCTGACTGACATAGTGTGAATTCATGACCTTCAACTTCGCCATGCAAGCTATCGACCAGATCATCAACTCCGCCGCCAAGACCCATTACATGTCCGGAGGTATCCAGCCCTGCAACGTCACCTTCCGTGGTCCCAACGGTTTCGCTGCCGGTGTCGCTGCCCAGCACTCGCAAGACTACTCTGCCTGGTACGGAGCTATCCCCGGTTTGAAGGTCGTCGCCCCCTGGAGCGCCGAGGACGCCAAGGGTTTGTTGAAGGCCTCCATCCGTGACCCCAACCCTGTCGTTTTCCTCGAGAACGAGCTTCTCTACGGCCAGTCCTTCCCCGTGAGCGAGGAGGTTCGCAAGAGCGACTTTGTCTTGCCTATCGGAAAGGCCAAGATTGAGCGCCCCGGAAAAGATTTGACCATTGTTACATTGTCCCGATGCGTCGGTCTCTCCCTCCAGGCCGCTACTGAGCTTAAGGAGAAATACGGAGTCGATGCTGAAGTCATCAACCTCCGATCCGTCAAGCCTCTCGACGTCGAGACCATCATCAAGTCCATCAAGAAGACCGGTCGTTTCATGGCTGTTGAGTCTGGTTTCCCCATGTATGGTGTCAGCTCCGAGCTTCTCGCCGTCGCCATGGAGTACGGCTTTGACTACTTGACCGCTCCCGCCGTGCGTGTCACCGGTGCCGACGTGCCCACTCCATATGCCCAGAAGCTCGAGGAGATGAGCTTCCCTCAGCCTGATACCATTGTCGGCCAGGCCGTCAAGCTTCTCCGATTGTAATTTTTCAAAAGCCGCTTTTCATGTAGACTGGAAGAGAAAACAGGTCTCATTGGGAGGGTTTTTTCTTCCATCTAAACATCTAATTTTGTCACGTGTCACATATTGTTAGAGCACTTTTTTCCTTTGTCAACTTTACTCTTTAGCCAATTCTAGAATTGTACGACTATGTTTGACTTTGTCTATTGGTGGATGTAAATAAGGATATCATGAGAGACGCCAGACTCCGAGCATAAAAGTCGAAAGTATATACAAGAATCGAAGTAGTAAGTTGTGATTACGCAGAAACAGCTTTCATCCCGGGACAGCCATCAAAACACCCAGTCGGTTTCGAGGGATCATAATAAGCCTGCTCTGGGTCGTCATTCCTATACTCATCATCCGTATCGCTTTCAACATCTGTATCTAGTGTTTTCCGTTCTGTGCTATTCGTCGTCGCTGGAGAAGGTCCAGACGCATTCGTTTTGTTCGTGTTATCGACCATATCTTCGTCGTCGTCATCACCACCAAGAACATTCTTCCGCACCGGCGCCGCCGTACTCGACGCAGATCCCGCAGGTCCCTTCACCGTCGTGAACGAGCTCTTGAATCCACCTTTCTTAAACCCTCCCCCTCCCCCTCCTCCTGTTATCGTTGTCGTCGTCCCCGCCGCAGAAGATGTACTAGTATCAACCCTCACCAACCCCGCCTCCGCATCAGCTTTCCGTTCCGCTTTGCGTGCTCGCTCGGCCGCATTGGGGTCTCGAGAGAGTTGTTTGAGGTCCTGCAGACGTTTGCGGTGCTGATGGTCGTAGGAGCCGATGTGCGCTTCGTATTCCGGGTGGCGGGAATAGGATTTGTTGCAGAGGGTGCATGTGAATGCGCTCAGGGCTGAGCGGGCTGAATCTGTCTGTTTTTTTAGTAGTTAGTTGTGAGATCGCAATATGGGAGTTGAAGGTAGAGGTACCTTTGGAGCTGGGTTGGTGAAGCCGCGCTGATGGATGAGTTAGTCTTTCGGTCTTTCTCTCTATTTTTTAAGTTGAGATAAGAATATACTTACAGGCGCCATGCTGTATACTTTTAATAACAAATACGCGGCTTGAAAAGTTGTAGTTTCGTGGTTGACGGGTTGATGTCAAGAAGAAATGTAGTTACCCGCCTAGATCAATCAGATAAGATAAGAAGTCAGTCAGCTCTTTTTCTACAACATTGCAACTACGTTATGTGAAAGCTCTTTATTACATGATAGTAACCTTGCTGATATTATTTCGATTTGCATCTTACACCTTTATTCTTTCTATTGCTTTCAATTGACTGGGTGACGCGACTTCCTCTTCAGTGAAATGCCGTCCAGAAGGCCAACTCGTCTTTCGCGGTAGTCTCGGAATTCTCGACTAGAGAAGTAGAGTACTCTCGATACGGCCGATATACCTCTTGATCTTGTCTGTTTATACGGAGTACACATGAATGTTATTTTCATATAAATTATCTGGTTATTCAGCCAATCAGCGAGCTCGATGGCTGCTGGGATGACGCAACCAATCACGGCCAGCCAGTTCCTGTTTTTATATTTATCTCCTGACTTTCATCCTCTGGCTTATACTATCCTCACTCTCTGTGTTGGCCTCTCACCATGTCTTTTTAATGTGATACGATATACACTTATTAATTCAATAACGTTTCATTTCATTTCTCTTATTCTCTTTTCCACTTGTTTCTTTTCCACCCGAACTACTCCCAAGGCCGCGTTGAAAGTCCGATCCCGAACGATCAACGACCTGACTGCTACTTAGTAGTTATCATGGCCAGACCAACGAGAACAGACAGCCTCCTGTCTGCCGTCGATACAATCGACACCCGCTCAATACTGTCCATGCAAGAGCTAGAGCCTTCGCCCGTCGACGATGATCCACCCGATATCGAAACCGGGGACTACTTCCCTGAGCCGATGAGCACGGCTGCGGGACAACCTCGATCTTTTGGCATTTCGCGTATAGGCCTCAAGCCACATAGTTGGGATTATTGGCGTGAGTTCATCCAATCATCCGTCTTGACGGATCTACACCTTGCATATGCCATATGGCAAACTAACGGCTGTGTTGCAACATACAGTTTCGGCGGTTCAACGATACTCGACGTATCCGCCTACAGTCTTCTTTGCGTTACATGCCGTCAATACTTCGCTCATCCCTCTTGCCACGCGCTCACTTCCCTCAAGCGACTCGTTCCTCCTGCTCACGCGACCAATCTATCAATCCCCCTCCCTCGAACCTGTCATGGTAGCACTCCCCATCGTCGCACATATCGTCTCTGGAATCGCATTGCGCAGCATTCGGGCCCGTAGACGCGCCAAAAAGTACGGCGCCGAACGACGCAGTCAGCGCTATCAGATTAAGTCCTGGCCTGTGCCGAGTCTCCAAGCCAAATTGGGTTATGCCATGATCCCGCTTTTGGGTCTGCACGTGGGCGTCAATCGGATTATCCCTCTTGAAGTCGACGGCGGCAGCTCGAGCGTTGGGTTGGGTTATGTCGCGCACGGATTTGCGCGCAGTCCCTATTTCTGGAATCTTTTTTATATCTTGTTTGTCGCTACGAGCGTGTGGCATTTAGTAGGCGGGCTTGCGACGTGGATGGGCATCAGAGTTACAACGATTCGAACAGAGAGAGGCTCAATCTCCAAGACTGCGGGCATACTTGGCGAGACGCGGGAAGAGCGGGATAGGCGGAGAAGAAACAAATGGCTTGTACATGGCATTGCAGGGCTTACGGCGGCTATCTGGCTGGCTGGTGCGCTGGGGATTGTGGGAAGAGCCGGATCGGGCTCGAGCTGGGAAGTGACGGGCTGGGATAAGCTGTATTCAAGTGTGCCTGTTATTGGGGAGTGGTTGTAGGGGATTTCTTTTGTTTCATGCTTATGATGGAATGTGGCATGTCAGTATATATAATAAATAGACTAATGTAATATACTAATAACAATATATTGAAAGGTGATGTTGTATATTCCACATGCAAAATGATAGAATGATATAAGTGGTCCGTGCGCTCAAAATATTTCTCCATCGGTTATCGATGGCTTCCGACAAATTTATCCCGCGACAGGCTTCACAGGCATGGTAGGCTAATGAAGCGAGTATCTCTTGATATCAATGCTCTGTTCCGTACACACATCCAGTTAGCCACAAATACCCCCCGGCGAAAGCATTTCCAAGCCCTCAACTACTGCTCTGTAAGAGCAATGGCTACCAACGAGGCGCCAGCGCCATCGCCAACGCCAACAGAACCCTCCAAAACAGTCGAAATCAACGGCAAAAACTATGAACCCGTGCAAGAAGGCCTAGCAACGATCCTCAAACCCATAAAGAACGAACCATCAAAAATCAAGCCCCGCGGCAGCGGATTTGAACAAGAAGCCTCGGTGTTCTACAACCCGATTCAGCAGTTCAATCGTGATTTGAGTGTGCTTGCCATAAAAGTATTTGCGAATCATCATGTTGCGGTTATACAGGAGCAGATTGCGAAGAAGAAGCTGAGAAGAAAGAATAAGAGCAAAAAGAGGAAGAGAGAGGAAGGGGAAGAGGGGGATGGTGCTGTCGCTGGTGAGGGTGAGGGGGAGGTGACGAAGAAGCATCATGGTGAGGGACAAGAGCAGGGTGCGGATGAGGTTGTGTCGGCGGCTGTGGCGGCACCTCCGGAGACGGAAGTTGATTCTGCTTCGACGACAAAGCCAGTGAGGTTTCAGATCCTCGATGCCCTATCTGCCACCGGTCTGAGAGCATTGCGATATGCGAAAGAAATTCCCCAAGCCACAAGAATCGTTTCGAATGATTTGTCGTCGGCGGCCGTGGAAGCTATCAAACTCAACATCAAATATAATGAAGTCGAAGACATCGTCCAACCCAACGTCGGCGATGCGCGGGCATACATGTACAGTCTCCAAGGCGAAAACCACACAAGCGACGGAAACGGGAAGAAGTTCAACGTCATTGACCTTGATCCCTATGGCACCGCTGGCATGTTCCTAGACGCCGCAGTGCAAGCAGTCAACGACGGAGGTATGCTGTGCGTCACGTGCACGGATGCAGGAGTCTTTGCGTCAACTGGATTCCCCGAAAAGACGTATGCGATGTACGGCGGCATTCCCGTGCGGTTACCGCATGGACACGAAGTTGGGCTCCGACTTATCCTTCATGCCATCACCAGTTCAGCATCTAAATACGGCCTGGCTATCGAGCCTCTTCTCTCCTTGTCCATCGATTACTACGCTCGAGTCTTTGTGCGCGTTCACAAGTCACCCATCGAAGTCAAGGCTTTGTCTAGCACCACGATGCTAGTGTATAGCTGTGATTCGGGCTGCGGCGCCTGGACTACACAGTATTTGACCAGCACCAAGGTCAAAACGGCCAAGGATGGTAAAGAGCATACCAATTATTGCCTGGGACAGGCTCCCACGGCAACACCGTATTGCGAGCATTGCGGATTCAAGACGCATTTAGCCGGTCCTATGTGGGGAGGACCGTTGCACAATCCTCACTTCATCCAAAAGATCCTGGATTTGATACCCGAGGTCGATCCAAAGGCGTATCGTACCTTGTACCGAATCGAGGGGATGTTGACGACCGCGTTGGAGGAAGATCTAGATCTAGCTACTACTCCTCAGGGATCCGAGACCGAGGACGCAACGACAGAAGCGAAAGAGGAGCGAAAACAAGAAGAATTAACACCTGTAATCCCTCGCCTCTCGCCAGCCCTCAAAGAGAAATACCCATTTTTCGTCAGTCTCAGTGCGCTTGCGAAAGTGCTGCATACTCAGACAGTTCCCATCGACCTGTTCCGAGGCGCGTTACACGGTTTGGGCTATCGCACAACGCGCAGCCACACAAGACCTAACAGCGTCCGCACCGACGCACCGTGGGACGTACTTTGGGAAATCATGCGCGAATGGCTGCGTCAAGATGCGCCGCCATTAGGGAAGGAGGCGAATCGAGAGCGATATAAGCCCGGTAGTGCGGGTGCAGGCATTATGAAGAAGGATAGATCAAAATTCGCGGAGAGCAGTGCACTTGATGCATTGAAGACGGAACTTGAGACTGCGATTCGAGATGGGAAGGATGTGGCTGATCTCACGACGAGGATTGAGGCTGCTCTGTACCGGAAGGGTCGTCCTGGCTCTGCCTCTGCTGTTGCAGCTGCAGGAGCAACCGCTCCTGGTGCCGAGTCGGCTGCGAAAGAAGAGAGACCGCACCCGAGCACATTGACTATAAATTTCGACGAGACTCTAGGCAAAAAGTTCTCGACCGAATTCAGGAATAAGAAGAAAGTGGCGCGGTATCCGCTCAATCCTGAGGTGAATTGGGGACCTATGAGAATGGCGACGGGGCGGTAGTGTTTCGCTGGCTTAGCAGATGCAAAGATATTTGTATGAATATAGTACGTATGAGTGGATGATGTTGATTAGATGCTGTGAGAGGAAAATCAATCTTATTTGATACAACAATCCCTCCCTTTTTTCATCCTTCAAAGTTGTACTAGCAATGTACACACATCAATAGGACCGATTATATGTGTACTCCCATACAATCCTTCATTTCTGTGGAACTAGATCTTTAAATGTGCCAGGCATTGAAGATATCAACGCCAGGGGATTATGCAACGTTCATTGAACGCACAATTTTGCCTATCCTATGCCTCCAACTTCTTAGTACGTGGATATGTACGCTTATAAATTTCCTTTTGACGATGCCACCATATCCTCCATCCAACGAGAACTACAAGAGTCAGGGGCACGGTGACAGCCCAGTATATCCAGAAATGAGAGACGATCACCCCTGCCCCTCCTCCTCCTTGCTGGGAAATGTTTGACGCAGTCGAAGATGCTTGCCAGTCGAACATTGACATGCTGAGTAGTGTCTAGAGGCCCATTTGGAGAATCAGTATGGTATGCAAATCCAAGTTCGCATATAGGGTAATTGCTCACCGCGACAAATGTTGGAGGCAAGAAAAGCGTTGTCACGAACGCAAGCGTCTTCATCGCGGCGCTGTCAAGTACTGTTTGAGCAGCGAGTTCTGAATTAAGACTGCTATCAGCCTGTGTTACGAAATTGTACAGCTGTTTCGATACGCGATAGTATCAGCCTTTTCTCTCCCGTTATTAATCATTGCTTTTGAAAGATGCCAAATACCACACTGAGCTGTATCTCCAACTTTGCCCTGAGCGTCTCTGCATGCTCTGCATTTGACTCAATCCCGCCTTCGAGTGCATSGAGCCACTCTAGTAGCTTCTGATTTGATTCAGTCATATGATGAATATTCAATTCTTCCAGCCGATGACATGTCCTGATCAAGAACTGACAGAATCGACGATCCCATTTGAGCACTCCAGAGAAACTGATAACGTCCGTGAGGGTCGTGTTGATTGTCGTAGTCAGCTGGACTCGTTCTGTCTCGTTCTCTAATTTTCTGTACTGGAAGCCATCATCGTCATCAACAGCTCGCCCCGGTGAGCGCTTCGTGAGACGCCCAGTCTTGGTGACACCGAGTGATTTTTCAACTTTCGTGGTAATCTGTAGAAGAGTGAAACCCTTGAAGAAACTAGCTTTAGATAAATGCTCCTTCAGTAAAATGACGGGTAAGAGCAGCGGATGCCTCCAAAGCTCAATCTTTGACTGAATCAGTCTTCGGATGTGTGAGAGATGAGGCTCGACTCCTTGGCGAGTCGCATAGCTAATGTCTGTCAAAACATTCCCACCATGCAAGAATGCAGATGTCATCCCCGTCTTGAACGAATGAGACAATACCAGACCAAAGTTCCCGACTTGATACATCTGAGGTACTTTGAGCATGATCTCTAAACATTGACGGCTTGGAGTTAGCGAGGGAGCTTCATTCTCCTTGGTGCATAATAGAATGCCCCCTCACCAATTGAATCGCGACCTTTTGTTGAGAGGTTGATGAACTTGACAGAATGCTCCCCGGCATTACTACTTAGCACAGCGAGAGTATCACCCGGCAGTCCGAAGGCTCTCTCAACCGCCAGAAATGACGACCGACTCATCCTAAATCCCGGGGGACTGTATTCCAGCCGTTCGCAGATGAGCAGACGAATACCCCCATTGATAACGCTTCGTTTACCGACTTGCTTAGCGACGGGGTCGGCTGTGTGCTCTAGCCAGTCATTGACTTCTTGATCGTTTCGTAGATACTGCTCGCGATAGTTGTCGTCGTTTATTGCGTCTTGTTTGTACAGACAGATTGAATGTAAGAAGATGGCCTTGTAGAAGAGACTGACTGTACCGGACACAACTCTACTTACTCGTGTTTTCGATACTCCAGGCTTCGATGTACTTCATGCATGGGTTGTCAGCATCCCATGCTACCGTATTGATAAAATTGCTTCTGTCACGACTGTCTGCTGCCATGCTTATCATTCAAAAGCACATGAAGCATTGGGGATGTCCGCTGATTTCTAGAAAAGGCAAAGCAAAAGAAAAGATGGGGGAAAATTGAAAGTCTGTAGTAGATGAGCCCCTGGAATAATCATGGAAACAAGGCTGTAACCTGCACGTCGAAAGACGGGAAGCCCCCTTTTATCAAGCTAGATTGTGTTCATTTAGGTCCAATATATAAGAGCTGTATACAATTGGACAATCAAACCTACCCTGCCATGCTGCGACGTCAAGCTAGTAGGCATCCCCTGCACATTCATGCTGTTCTCGAGGCGTTCTCGCGGCCGCGACTGTGCCGAATCAATTTCATGACCGAACAAGGCTGAGAGCTTGGTGGTCGTTGTTTGATATGTAAATAGAAAACAAGATAATGAATACGAGGCTGGAATACTCCTGATCTACAAGCTGAGGAAAAGAACGATGGGTATTGTAGAAAGGCACTCCTGGGGTGGTATGAAACGAGTAGTTACCTGGGTTTATACGTATGGAATGATCTTGATCAGAGATGCAAGGTGGGAATTCGATATTGGTACAAGAACCTATCTCCATTAGTACAACCTTTAGAAACAGGAGTATCTTGAATGTATACATCATCGTCAATTCTATGTTATCCCACCACTTCTAATTATTTTCCTTTACATTCACGTTTCCACAGAACAGACATACACACACAGACATGCACACCCCCAAACGAACATACAAAACACATAGTTGACTCGATAAATAGACATGATGAGGGTGGAAAATTATGAAAAAAAAAGTCATCGCTCATTATAAAAGCATTAAAAAGAACAAGGACATGAAATATTAAAATCTATTCATTTGGATGGAAAGAATTATTCAGAGCTTGGAAACGGCGACTGCGATAGCTTGGGATTCGCTATGGCTGATGCTCACGTTCACTGATTTGACGCCGGCGAGTTTTGCGGCTTCGGCGGCGGATCCGTGGAGCTATTCTCGTAATTAGTAAGGTGGTAAAAGGGAAGAATAGAAAGAAAGCTTACAGTAACAGTGGGAACGCCATTGGCATCGTTGATAATTTCAATGTCTTTCAACGGGGCTCCAGCGCCCTTGGATTGAACACCAAGAGACTTGAAGACAGCTTCCTTTGCGCTCCATCTACCCGCAAACGAGGCTTGAGGGTTTGGCGCTTTGCGACAGTATACTTGCTCACGCTCAGTGAAGTTGCGCTCAACAAAGGTATCGTTATCGATGTTGATGGCGTCAACATCCTCCACATCGACGCCCACTTGCGAGTTCGGACCGGCCGTGGCGGCGGCGAGAGTTTCGACAATCTTGCGGGTACTCTCAGATTCGACTACAGGAGTGGTAGGTGTTGGCGAGAAGGTGGCGGGGTAGGTGAGCTCAGCAGTCTTGCTGTCCACGCTGACGCGGTAGTCGGGGTTGAGGAAGACCTTGCTCTGGATGTTGTCCTCATATGGAGCCTTGCTCTTGGCACGGAAGAGGGTGTTGTTGATCATACCATTGTGGAAGTAACGGTAAGCTTTCTTTTGACGTGCCTCAACCTTGTTGCGGTAGGATTGGAATTGAGCCTTGTCCAAGGTGGCATAGAGGTACTTAGGATGGACACCAATGGCTTGAGCACCCTTCTGGCCGAAACCGAAAGAGGTGACGGAGAATGCCTTGACACCGTCCGTCTTGATTGTTCGGCTTGGGTAGACAATCAAGTCAAACTTCTCCATGACCTTGTCAACGTTGTCGGCGTTACGATTACCCGGAACAAGACCGCTGTTGAGGACCTGGAGACAGCCGTTCATCATCCATGCACCAGCGGCACCCTTGGGGTGACCGGTCAAGTACTTCTGGAAGATACCCAAGACAGCGTTACCCTTACTACGTCCCAAGTGAGTCAATTGCTGGCAAATGACATCAGATTCGTTCTTGTCGTTGGCAACAGTCGATGTTCCGTGGAAAGAGGCAACATCAAGGTCATCAATAGTAAGACCCCAGGTAGCCAATGCACCACGCAGAGGAGCAATGCGAGGGTCACGACGCCAGAATTCGTTGCCAAGACTGCTTTGGGCTTCCTTCTCTTGACGAATAGCTTCACGTTGGATATGTTCAGCCCGCTCTTGCATGTACTCGGCAACCTTGAATGACTCTGGGCTCTGGCTCTTGAGTGCTTCGGCTTCTTCTTGAAGATAAAGCACTTCGGACTCTTGCCACTGCTTGATCTGCTGACGACGCATCTCCAACTGGCGACGACGGTATTTGATGTCAAGCAAAGGCGAAGGGAAGTTGCCGGGGTTTTCGCGAGCAACAGTAAGCACACCCTGACCAGGAGCTGGGACGGAACGCCCAATCTTATCAGTAGCTGTGCCAGACATGGCAATGACACCATAAATGGGTACACCCATGTCGAGAGCCAGCTGGGCAGTCATGAGAACCTGGATACCACAACCCTGAGATTCCATGAATCCATTACGAGTAGTAGATGTTGGACGGGACATATCTTGAGGAGTACGTCCGCGCTTGAATTCTTCTTTTGCGTTGCTGGTAGCACCCATGTTGGCGAATTCGTATGAGCCCTCCTCCTGGAAGTCATCAAAACCACCGACCAGGACGACACGAGCCTTGCCTTCGACAATAGTATCGTAACCAATATCCAAAGACTCAACAGACGTGGCACATGCACCAACAGGACTCTTGATAGGTCCAGTGGATGAAAGCAAAAGCATGTTGACCCAAGCGGCCATAGTGTTGACGAACGACTCTTGCAAGATATCCTTCTGAACAGGCTTGTCAAGGTATCGGTCCTTGTACATACCTCTCAAGGCAGATGTACCTCCGACACCGGAACCGATACAATTACCGACTTCAGACAAGTGAACGTATTTATAGAACTCATAAGGATCGGTGATACCAGATGAAAGCAAAGCTTCTGCAGTGCAGACAAGCACATAGAGGGTAACAGGATCAACCTGGTCAATGATGTCCTCTGGAACACCGTATCTCTTAGCATCCCAACCAGTAGGAACTTGMCCAGCCACAAGACGGTCGAATTGCAAGGCCTTGGGAATCATCAGGTTGGCACCCTTCTTCAGGCGGACCAGGTACTCGCCGGACTCGGGAATCTCGAAAATTTCAGCCTTCTCACCGTGCTCGCGCTTGAATTCCTCGGCAGTTTCCTTGGAGGTCTCAAAGGGTTCGAGGTCGGCTTGAATAACAACTTCCTGAAGAAGCTGCTTCTTGTTGGGATCGTAGCCGTTGAACAGTTCAGGTTCGATCAAACGAATGCCAGAGTGCTCCAGGATGTACTTTTCATATTTGCCTTTGACGTCCTTGTCATCCACAGGTTCGCCCGACTTGGCATCAACCCATCCAGAGTACGGCTTGCCCTTCAAAGGTCCGTTGTGGTTCTTGATCAAACCCATCATCCAGGCCATTTCAACACATCCCTCCAATGAGAACTTGCCGTATGCTTCCATTTCCCATCGAGTACGGGAGTTTCCCCAAGGTCCAACCTCGGCAAAGCCGGTAACAACGACCACCTTGTCCAGATTGACCATGCCCTTGAGCTGCTCGTGAAGAGGCTTGACTTCTTCATCCCAGCTTGGTAGCTCAGGGAAAGGGTACTTAAGATTGGCGCGAGGCTCGGTAACAACCTTCTTGTAAAGGGCCTCKCTGTCTTCGCCGTTGACGATCTTGTTCTCGATAGCGTTCTCCTTAATGACAGCTTGGCGAACAGCGCTAGTCTCCATGATCTCATTACGCAACCTGGACATGAGATCCTTCAAGTCTGGAATGAATTGCAAGCCACCGTTGAGATCCGCAAAGACTGGCTCCGTCTGGCAAAGGTTGACAATTGCGGGAGCCATTAGACCCAAAAGGTTGAAGGCCATTTCCTGCTGAGAGAAAGTGCGGACACCCAATTTCTCGACACCTTCGGCAACCATGTTGTTGGCGCTCATGAGACCAGTTCCACGCGTCCAGCCAATGACTGCACCGCAGATGGTGAGGTAGCTGGCCCAGCTCTCAGAGTGCCATCGATTGAACAAAGTCTCCAATGCCAACTTGGACTCGGAATAAAGACCGTCGTTTCCAAAGGTACCGTGGTTGGGGGAAAGAGGAAGAATGACTTGAGCAGGTCGTGTCTCGTACCCATGCTCTTGCTTTTGGGTCTTGATGCAACCGAGAAGACGCAGCAAGTTGGTCAACATGATACGATGGGCGAGTTCAGACTTGGAGTCAATACTGTCGATTTCACGACCGTTTTCTGGGATGGCAGCAAATGGCACAACGTAGTCCAAATCCCAACCAAGACCCTTCTTGGAGTCATAGATGTAGTCGACAAGTGCTTCAACGTCTTGCTTGCTGCCTTGATTGAAAGGAACCACAACAAGCTGAGAGCCTCGGGCACCGTATCTTGCGTACATGCTCTGGTAGTATTCTGTCACTTCACGAGAGAAGCGGCTGGTAGTGACCACAACCTTGGCACCACCGCTGATCAAGCCTTGAAGAACGTCGGCTCCAATGGATCCAGCGCCAGCACCGGTCATGAGAGCATTCTTTCCCTGGAAAGTGATACCTTGGCGAGCAGCAGATTCGAGACCGTCCAAGTAGACTCCGGTCAGCTTCTTGCTGTACTCCCAGCCGTTGTCATCCTTCTTCTTGAGATGAAGGAAAGGAATAGTCTCAACCTTTCCAGGACGCAATGTACCATTAGGCTTGCTGATACGGCCTTTCTTGGCGTGTCCATTTTCTTGAGGCATGATCTGGCTCTCGTTCATGGAAAGGGCACGGAGGACATCCTTGTATAAAGCGTTGAACTGGAGCTGTGAAGATTTCGACAGGCGATGCTGTTTACGAATGAGTTTGTAAACGCTCTTGAGGTCGTTCTGGACCTTTGTTCGGTTGCTGTACTCCGAGATAGGACCGCCCTCAGCCATCTGCTTCACATAATGCTCAAGCTTGCGAACACTTGCACGAGGCACTTCTTCGTATGAAATGTTACCGCGTGAGTCAATGGTTGTTTGTGGAGCAGTTGGAATGGCAACATCCTTGTAGACGGGAGCATGACCGAGGACTTCCTTGCAGTTCTCAATGAGTTGCTCTGCCAATTCCTTGGCGAGCTGATAGGTTTCGCCTCGCTCGGTGGGGCAGTTGTCGATGTGGTATTGCATAAAATCAAGGAGAAATGGGTTGGAGCGGTTCATGATACGGATACACTGGCTAACAATTTCTCGGTCGACAACTCGGAGCTTTCCAAAAATGATGTCGTAGTACATGCTCAATGCGTCTTGTCGAGCCCAGTTCCAGGAAGAGTCATAGATACGGGCCTTAAGCGAGTCGAAAGAGGGCGCAATACCAGAGGCATAGACATCGCCATGCTCGACTTGCCAGAGATCCAACTGGGCCTGGAGAGCCTTTGAAGACTCGACGGAAGCAAGGTGAGCCCTGTCGCCCGCACGCAAGTCAAGCTTCAAATAATGAGCAATAGCCTCCAACTGTTGTTTGAACAGGGCGCGCTGGTCTTTGGTCAAAGCGTCAATGGCAGCGGGATCCATCATCATGCCACCACCGCCGCTTGCACCACTATCACCACCGGCACTAGGTGATGAAAGGCTGATACCTGCGTGTGCTGCGTATTTGTTTGCAATGCCGTCGAGATAGGCCTTCGCATCGGCGTCAGAGCCCAAACGAGCAGCGGGCTCGGCGGTCAATGCCAGCAACAAGGCGCCATCTTGCCTTCCAGGACCAAGACCCCATCTAGTCTCAAGATATTTCCTCACTGCTGTAATGTTGAAACCACCAGGCATCTTCGAAGACACCAAACGAGCAATCAAGGATGAAGATTGTTTGCCGAGCTGTCCGTTGAAGGTAGCCTGCATGGAGGCACCCAATTCGTCGAGAGGGGTATCTTCTGGTTTTTCTGGAGTTGAACCGAATTCTTTGCCCAAGTCACCGAGGATTTCATTCTGTAAGGTGGATTTTCCTGTAGATGCAAAGTCAGTCTGTATTCAGGGTGAGATATTCGCAATAGACTTACCTCCAACCAAATCTTTTATAGCTTTGTTTACGGGAATATCTGTCAGGCCCTTCTTCAATTTCTGTGCAACCAAGGTTCTGACGATGTCGGTAGCTGAGACAGGAGTATCTTCAACCATTGCGGCGGGACCGGCGCTGGGAGCTGAAGCAACAGGGGCAGCAGCCGGCGCAGCGGCGGCGGTAGGGGCTGCCGAACCGGACTCTGCAGAAGGCTCTGGTGTTTCCGGCTCATCTTCAATGGGATCGACGTCGTAATAAATTTCTTTGGCGTCCTTGTTATAACAGAGGATTTGTCGTTGCACGGATGTGGCTGCATCGTAAGCTTCGTATTTCGAGGCCAAAGTTCGCTTGGCCATGCCACCAAGAGTGTCTGCTGGACCAATTTCCACTATCCTCTCCGTCCGTTTCTCGGCGAGAATCACATCTTGTGTCTCAATCCATCTGACAGGCGACGCAAACTGGTAAGCCAGGAGCTCGACCAGCAGGGTGTGGGCGAGTTCTTGCTCGACTTCAGGACGCATCGTGAATTATATTAAATCGTAATAAAAGGAATCGAAGGTGCAAACATGAATCACAGCAGAGCTGTTCCAGATGACAGAGCGATGAATCTGTCACAATTGGCGCAGGAACACTCTGGTGATCAGTGGTTTGCTGACGGTACCGTCTATCGAAGAGGAGACGAGGAGGTCGGCTGGAAGAAAGGAGTAAAGAAAGAGCAAGGTTATTAAGAAGAAGATAAAATTTACAGCTCCAATTGCAAATGAGGAGTCAAGCTGCAGAGGGGGTGAACCACGGATAAAGGAAGACTGGATAAGACCAGAGAATAGACACAAAAAAGTGGTTTGAGAAAAGAGGCGGGAAGTCAATTGGCGATTAGATAACTTCCGTGCCTTGACAGAAATAAGCAGCGATGCCTTCTTCTTCTTCTTCTTCTTCTTCCTGATGGAGGAGCAGGTTGAGACAGGCGGTCTTTGCTAGGCTGTCGTTTCTCGTTTCAGTATTTTTTTTTCTGCTGGGAGCGACGCCGTGACCGAGACAAGCCCGACGAACCAGTCGGAAGGGCCCAGGCCAACTGTTGGGGTGGAAGGTTGACCGGCCGCCAGCACTCGAGTATCCGCTAGATCCTGAAGAGGAGTAGCGCGGAATGAACTAAATGACATGATTGGTCAGATTGTGCTTCCCTAAGCTTCGATCCAGAGCGCTAACCGCGATAGGATAAGCGGAGAGTCTAACAATGCATGATTCGATAATTCCGCGTTTTTTGGAGCCTGGGGCCTTTTTTTCCACGGACCCCTTGCTTAGCTATCTGTCAAGGCTCAATGGTTTGATACTGATAGCGTTCGGCGATTAGACATGCCGCTGCAGCTCCAAAGGTATGTCAAAATCGCTGGTAAACTCTTGCCATCCAAATTCGGAGCTACTATTAGGAGCGGTGTCAACTGTTTGTTAGTATGTAGTCCCTAAATTGTTAGGGGACACTAGGGCCACTAAGCGGACCATGTGGACGGTGCCGCCAGTCGGCCAACCACAGCGCCGATGGGGAGCTGGGTCCGCCCAACCGTTTGGCCTTTGGGGGGGCATCCGCTGTGCGCTAAGCCCGATTGGAGCTTGTGGGTGTTCAACCAGCTCCAAATTTCGCCCTCAACCAGAGAAAAAAAAAATTGGGAAACGGCAGGCGCGACCTTGTCAAAAGGCAGGAGCAGAACAAACAGACACAACACCAAGGAATAGAGCGGCCTCCTTCTTGCCTTCCTTCCCATCCGTTTGCCCGGTAGCCCCTTCCCTATTGACATTTGGCTTGGTCGCTTGGTTTCAGCAGCCTCAATTGTCAGGCCAGACCAAAAGTACTAGCGTGAGTAATCACTTAGCTCTTCCTTCCGCTGTGGCCTGCCACTTGCCCTTTTGGCTATCGTCCTGAACCTTTTTTCCCTTACTCTCCGACTCAATCTTACAATCCTTCCTTTCTCCCACGTCTTGTTTCTTCACATATTATCATTTTATCTTTACAAAGTCTAATAACATAGACATCAGTCGACTCCAACAGCTTTGGCGGACGCTGAAGGAGTTCTCTGTCAAGATCTGAGTAAGTCCTAGAAAAGTGGTTGCTCGCAATTGCTTCCCCTCCCCAATGCTTCTTTGCGCTCTCTTTTACTGACCATTGACTCGTCCAGAATTACGATCGAGTCTTTTCTCCCTTTTGTCATCATTACCAATATTTTAATTTCAACTTTGCTACGCTTTGCATGAATCAGCGATGTACGGAACATCTACCGGCCCTCAGACGGGCATTAATACTCCTCGCTCCTCTCAATCTCTCCGCCCTCTTAACCTCACACATGGCTCTCTCGAATTCTCTTTCCTCGTCCCGACATCTCTACACTTCCAGGCTGCGCAACTGAAAGACACATTCAATGCGTCGTTGCCACCACCTACAGATGAATTGGCTCAAGACGACGAGCCGTCCTCAGTACTCGAATTAGTGGCCCGATATGTCGGCCATGTGGCGCAAGAGGTCGACGAGGGTGACCAGGACTCTCATCCCACCAACCTTGAAGTGCTAAAAGTGGTTCTGAATGAGTTCGAACGAGCTTTTATGCGCGGAAACGACGTTCATGCCGTTGCCGCCACACTATCCGGAATTTCAGCCAAGAAGATTTCAGTAGTAAAGGGATACTATGCTGCTCGTGCGGCCGCAGGTCGTTCGACAAAGCCTTACGACTCCGCCTTGTTCCGCGCCGCCGCCGACGAGACTGCGAGTGTGTATACTGTTTTCGGTGGTCAGGGCAACATTGAAGAATACTTCGACGAACTGCGAGAGGTGTACACCACCTATCCTGCGTTCGTGGAGGATCTGGTTTCTTCCACAGCCGAACTCCTCCAAAACCTCTCACGCGACCCTGACGCCGTGAAACTCTACCCCAAAGGCCTGGACGTTTTACAATGGCTTCACGACCGCGACTCACAGCCTGATACCGACTATCTCGTGTCAGCACCTGTCAGTCTGCCACTCATTGGTTTGGTACAGTTGGCACACTACATGGTGACCTGCAAAGTTTTGGGTAGACAACCTGGCGAGCTTTTAGAGCGCATAAGTGGAACAACGGGTCACTCGCAGGGTGTTGTCACTGCTGCTGCCATTGCGGCTGCAAAGACATGGGAAGACTTCGCAAAGGCTGCCAAGGATGCTATAACTCTCCTTTTCTGGATCGGTCTCCGCAGTCAGCAAGCTTACCCGCGAACATCTCTTGCTCCTTCCACTCTTCAAGACTCGATTGAGAATGGCGAAGGTACTCCAACTCCTATGTTGTCCATCCGCGATTTGCAACGTGCAGCTGTGCAAGAACATATTGACGCCACAAATCAACATTTGCCTCAAGACAGACACATTGCTATCTCTCTAGTCAACAGTGCCCGAAACTTTGTCGTCACTGGTCCTCCCATTTCTCTGTACGGTTTGAACTTGCGTCTACGAAAGGTCAAGGCTCCAACAGGCTTGGACCAGAACAGAGTACCTTTCACCCAGCGCAAGACTCGATTTGTGAATCGCTTCCTCCCCATCACTGCTCCCTTCCACAGTCCTTATTTGGCTTCGGCATACGACCAGATTTTGGAAGATGTTGAAGGAATTGAGATTTCTGGCAAGTCCCTGGTCGTCCCAGTCTTCGATACCAAGACAGGTGATGACCTCCGAGCCATCGGCGACAAGAACATCATCCCCGAGCTCGTGCGCATGATTACCCGTGACCCTGTGAACTGGGAGCAAGCCACCGTTTTCCCCAGCGCTACTCACATCGTTGATTTCGGACCTGGAGGAATTTCCGGCTTGGGTGTCCTGACAAACCGCAACAAGGACGGCACCGGCGTCCGCGTGATTCTTGGAGGTGCCCTTGACGGCACAAATGCGGAAGTCGGCTACAAACCCGAGTTGTTCGACCGCGATGAACATTCCGTCAAGTTCGCCGTTGACTGGGTCAAGGAACATGGACCTCGTCTCGTGAAGAACTCTGTCGGTCAAACATACGTTGACACCAAGATGAGCAGACTGTTGGGTGTTCCACCGGTCATGGTTGCTGGTATGACTCCTACCACAGTTCCTTGGGACTTCGTCGCAGCCACGATGAACGCTGGTTATCACATTGAATTGGCAGGCGGTGGTTACTACAACGCCAAATCTATGACGGAAGCGCTCACCAAGATTGAGAAGGCCATTCCTCCCGGTCGTGGTATCACTGTCAATTTGATCTACGTCAACCCTCGTGCAATGGGATGGCAGATTCCTTTGATTGGAAAGCTCCGTGCCGACGGTGTGCCTATCGAGGGTCTCACAATTGGTGCTGGTGTTCCCTCCATCGAGGTCGCCAATGAGTACATTGAGACTTTGGGCATCAAGCACATCTCCTTCAAGCCCGGCTCTTCTGACGCCATCCAGCAGGTCATCAACATCGCCAAAGCGAACCCCTCATTCCCTGTCATCCTTCAGTGGACTGGTGGTCGCGGTGGTGGTCACCATTCGTTTGAAGATTTCCATCAACCCATCTTGGCGATGTACGGCCGTATTCGCAAATGCAGTAACATCGTCTTGGTTGCTGGTAGTGGTTTCGGTGGCTCTGAGGATACCTATCCTTATCTCACCGGTGCTTGGTCTTCCAAGTTTGGTTACCCCCCCATGCCGTTTGATGGTTGCATGTTCGGTAGTCGCATGATGACTGCTAAAGAAGCTCACACTTCACCCAACGCCAAGAAAGCAATTGCTGCAGCTCCTGGTGTTGGTGATGACCAATGGGAACAGACCTACCAGAAACCTACTGGAGGTGTTATCACGGTTTTGTCCGAAATGGGTGAACCGATCCACAAACTCGCAACCCGTGGTGTGCTCTTCTGGAGTGAGTTGGACAAGAAGATTTTCGCTCTTGACAAGGCCAAGAGAATACCCGAATTGAAGAAGAACCGGGACTGGATCATTAAAAAATTGAACGATGATTTCCAGAAAGTGTGGTTCGGTCGCAACTCTGCCGGTGAGACCGTGGATCTAGAGGACATGACATACACTGAGGTTGTCCACCGTATGGTTGAACTGATGTACGTCAAGCACGAATCCCGTTGGATTGACCAGAGTCTCAAGAAACTCACCGGCGACTTTCTTCGCCGCGTGGAGGAACGTTTCACTTCCAAGGATGGTMAAGCCTCTCTTCTCCAGAACTACTCCGAAATTGATCAGCCATATCCAACAGTTGACAAGATTTTGTCTGCTTACCCAGAAGCGTCAACTCAGTTGATCAATGCCCAGGATGTGCAACACTTCCTCTTGCTTTGCCAGCGTCGTGGACAGAAGCCTGTGCCATTCGTTCCTTCTCTTGACGAGAATTTCGAATTCTGGTTCAAGAAGGACTCTCTCTGGCAATCGGAGGACTTGGAAGCTGTTTACGGTCAGGACGTTGGCCGAATTGCCATCCTACAGGGTCCTATGGCTGTCAGATACGTCAACACAATCGATGAGCCTATCAAAGAAATTCTTGATAACATTCACAATGGACATATCAAGTCCCTTATTGGCGACATTTATGCAGGAAAAGAGCAAGATCTTCCTGTCATTGAGTACTTCGGTGGAGAGCATCTTCAACCCCTTGCTGAAGAGCCTGAGATTGATGGCCTGACCGTCTCTCAAGATGGCAACAAGACAACTTACCGACTTTCGAGCTCCCCATCCGCCACCCTTCCTGATCTTGAAAGCTGGATGCAGATTCTTGCCGGCAGGAACTATTCATGGCGTCACGCTTTCTTCACTACAGAAGTCTTTGTTCAGGGCCAGCGCTTTGAGACCAATCCTCTGAAACGATTGCTCGCTCCAACAAGAGGTCTGTATGTCGAGATTGCGTCTCCCGAGGATCCTGAAAAGACCGTCATTAGCGTCAGGGAGCCTAGTCAATCTTCGAAATTGGTCAAGACAGTTGAGATCAAGTTGATTGGTCCAAAGGAGATTGCTCTTACCATGTTTGAGGGTCGCACTGCCGAGGGAACTGTCATTCCATTGACTTTCCGCTTCACATATCATCCCGAGACTGGATATGCTCCAATCCACGAGGTTATGGAGCACCGCAATGACCGCATCAAGGAGTTCTACTACCGTGCCTGGTTCGGAGAGAAGAACGTGCCTTTCGATACTCCTATTACTGCAATCTTTGATGGTGGTCGTGAGACTGTTACAGCTCAGGCTGTTGCTGACTTTGTTCACGCCGTTGGTAATACCGGTGAAGCTTTCGTCAACCGCCCTGGTCAAGACACATACGCTCCTATGGACTTCGCTATTGTTGTAGGATGGAAGGCCATTACCAAGCCCATCTTCCCGCGCAGAATTGACGGTGACCTCCTAAAGCTAGTCCACCTTTCCAACGGTTTTAGAATGGTTCCCGGTGCTGAACCTCTCAAGGTTGGAGATGTCCTTGACACTACTGCGCAGATCAACGCAGTCATCAACCAAGATTCGGGTAAGATGGTTGAAGTCTGCGGTACCATCAAACGCGACGGCAAGCCGATCATGCATGTCACCAGTCAGTTCTTGTACAGAGGCACCTATGACGACTACGAGAACACTTTCCAGCGCAAAGACGAGGTTCCCATGCAAGTACATCTGACCTCTACAAAGGATATTGCTGTTCTTCGTTCAAAGGAATGGTTCCGCTTGGACGAACCTGATGTGGAACTTCTCGGACAGACCTTGACTTTCCGACTCCAGAGTCTTATTCGTTTCAAGAACAAGACTGTTTTCAGCAGCGTCCAGACCATCGGTCAGGTACTCCTCGAGTTGCCTACCAAAGAAATCATCCAGGTGGGCTCTGTCGATTATGAGGCTGGTCTGTCTCACGGTAATCCCGTCGTCGATTACCTTGAGCGCAACGGTTCCTCCATTGAACAGCCAGTCAACTTCGAGAACCCTATTCCTCTTAGTGGAAAGACGCCTCTCGAGCTCCGTGCTCCTGCCTCTAATGAGAACTACGCCCGTGTGTCTGGTGACTACAACCCGATTCACGTTTCTCGTGTGTTCTCGAGCTATGCTAAGTTGCCCGGCACTATCACTCACGGAATGTACTCGAGTGCTGCTGTCCGAAGCTTAGTTGAGACTTGGGCTGCCGATAACAACATCGGCCGTGTCCGCAGCTTCCATGTCAACCTTGTTGGTATGGTGCTACCTAACGATGCGATTGCCGTGAAGCTTGAGCACATTGGTATGATTGCTGGTCGCAAGATTGTCAAGGTTGAGGTGCGTAACAAGGATACCGAAGAGATGGTATTGCAAGGTGAAGCAGAAGTTGAGCAGCCTGTCTCATCGTATGTCTTCACTGGACAAGGCTCTCAGGAACAAGGTATGGGTATGGATCTCTATGCTAGCAGCGAAGTGGCAAAGGAAGTTTGGGACCGTGCCGACAAGCACTTCTTGGAGAATTACGGCTTCTCCATCATTGACATTGTGAAGAACAACCCCAAGGAGCTCACCATCTACTTTGGTGGTCCACGAGGAAAAGCCATTCGACAGAACTACATGTCGATGACTTTCGAGACTGTCAATGCCGATGGATCCATCAAGTCCGAGAAGATCTTCAAGGAGGTCGATGAGAACACCAACTCTTACACCTACCGATCTCCCGCAGGTCTCTTGTCTGCCACTCAATTCACCCAGCCTGCATTGACCCTAATGGAGAAGGCCAGCTTCGAGGATATGCGCTCCAAGGGTCTCGTCCAGAGAGACAGCAGCTTTGCTGGACACTCTCTTGGCGAGTACTCGGCTTTGGCCGCTCTTGCCGAGGTCATGCCTATTGAGAGCTTGGTATCCGTCGTGTTCTACCGTGGTTTGACCATGCAAGTCGCTGTCGAACGTGACGAACAAGGTCGCTCCAACTACTCGATGTGCGCTGTCAACCCCAGCCGCATTTCCAAGACCTTCAATGAGCAGGCTTTGCAGTACTGTGTTGAAAACATTTCGGAGGTTACTGGTTGGTTGTTGGAGATTGTCAACTACAACGTGGCCAACATGCAATACGTTGCTGCTGGAGATGTAAGTTCATCTAATAGCTAAGTTTTTAGTACACTGCTGACTTAAATCTAGTTGCGTGCTCTCGACACTCTTACAAACCTATTGAACGTGCTCAAGGCACAGAAGATTGACATCCAAGCGCTCATGCAGACAATGTCTCTCGAAGACGTCAAGGAGCACTTGGTACAAATCATCCACGAGTGTGTCAAGCAAACCGAAGCCAAGCCCAAACCAATCGTCTTGGAGCGTGGATTCGCTACCATCCCTCTCCGCGGTATCGATGTTCCTTTCCACAGCACATTCTTGCGCTCGGGTGTCAAGCCTTTCCGATCCTTCTTGCTCAAGAAAATCAACAAGACCACCATCGACCCCAGCAAGTTGATCGGCAAGTACATTCCCAACGTGACCGCTCGTCCTTTCGAGATCACGAAGGAATACTTCGAGGATGTGTACAAGCTCACCGGCTCTCCACGTATCGCCAACGTGTTGGCCAACTGGGATAAATATGAAGATCCCAAGGAAGCCGTTGCCGCCGCTCGAGCTTCTTAGATCTGCTTAATTCTTCGATAGGGATAAAAGTTATAAGGAAGGTAATGATTGTTTTTATAGTTTTTTTATGTCAATCTCATGCATGGATGATCTGTTTTCTTTTTGTTTGCCTTATACATATGTTTGATTTATTAGATATCGATTGGTCGGTTATTCCATGGCGCTGTTTTATTTCTTGTGGATGAAGATAGATGTACCTACTTATACATTTTAATCGATGAGTTATCTGAATTGTTGTTTTTCTATTAAAGAATTCTAGTACAAAGAAAAGATAGTCTAACTTAGTATATTATTTCGTCTTGACTGTCCGAATATTTAGCTAGCTTGCTAGCTAGGTTGTGTCATGATATGTACCGGTAGTAGACCGAGGTACAAGTGAAAGTAGATGTACATCTATCTATCCATGCTGATATCGCACCGAAAAACAACCCATCTCACCCAAGATGTGCAAGAAATACCCACAATAGCAACCCCGACCCAAGCCCGTTTGACTGATCAGTGTAATTCAGGAGATCATTCCTTCAAAACACCAGGCCTCAACAACCGATCCTCCTTGCCATAAACACCCACATCCTTAACAATCGCGATAAACCTCCTATGATTCTCCTTTGACTCGCCGATTCGCGGATGGAAGATCTTGAGGAGGTCGCGACTTGCAATTCCGGAAGCCGGGATTGCGGCGTGGATTTCGGCGGGGGTTGGGAATGTTGTATTCGCTGTTGATGCGATTGGGGATGCCGCGCCGCTAGAGATGGAGGGGCGGGGGGTTGAGGTTCGGAGGGGACCTGATGAATCAGATTTAGTATATTGATGGAAGGCTTTGATATGGGGAGGATTAGGCGAACCTTTGAGGGTTGAGCCGCCCTCTGGTGTTCCGGCGCGTAGAGGCGCGGCTGGACTACCGGAGCGCGAGCCAAGGGGTGTACCGGCTCGGGAGAGGTTGAGTTTGAGTTTCTTCGCTTTTCCAGCGTCGCTGAGGTCGGCGCCGGAGAGGGCGCCGCCTTCGATGTCGCTGCCTGAGCCGGGACCGCCGATGCGGTTTCTCTTTTTGACTGCCTGCTGGACGTTGTTAGATGAATCAATACCGAAAAGAGGGGAGAGCTTACGGCTAGGCCAGATGGAGAAGGAACAGAATGAGGCGCGTGCTTCGGCTTCTTGCGAGACGTGTCTGTTCCGCTGGCATCTGAGAGGTTGGGAGATCCGATACGCTTACGGCCGATGCCGCTCGCCTTTTTGAGTGCATCCGTATGCTTTGGACGGCCAGATGGTGTGCTCGCTTTTGTGGACGCGCCAGATTCTTTCTCTTTTTCTTTAGCAAGAGCTTTTTCTTCTTCGGTTTTTTTGTCCTCTTCTTTTTCGTTCTCGGCCTCGCTGTCTTCCTCGGTGCTCTATAGACTGTGAGTAAGCGTATGTTTATGGGGGATGATGAACGTACCTCTTCATCAGAATAAGGATTGACATCCGAACCACTGCTATAATCAAAGTTCTTCTCCCGGCGCTGCAGTGCCTTTCGCACTTTCTTACCAATAACTTTGCGGGCTTCTTTCTCCTTCTTCTCCCTCAACTCCTCCTCGTCATAATCCTTCTCTTCTTTTAGGTTGAAAACATTAGCTTTCAGTTGATCCTGCTTGATACGCTGCTCGGCAGCCTTGGTATCCTCATCCTCTTCAAAAAGACCAGCATCAACCTCTTCATCATCAGCGAACCTATCCTCCTCAAAATCCATGTCGGTGCCATCCAAGCCTGTAGCAGACACCTCCTTGCCTCGATAGACCTTTCTCTGTTTTGCATACGCGTCGAGTTCTTTTTGCTTGACGGCCTCTTGCTGCTTCTCCATGAACCATCGCGGATCCTTGATCTTCTTCGACATGAACTTCTCGGCTTCTTCAATGGTCAACGTTTTGAACGCGTTTCGCGCGCTGAAGCGGTACCATTTGTCGATCGGGACCATTCTCATCTTTCCAGTAGGCTCAAGTACGAACATCGCATACGTTTCTGACAGAGCCGCCTCGTAGTTTCCCATCCAGGTATTCTTGTTATCAAAGTCCTCCATGTGCCACGGTAAAGCCTCTTCGTACTTAATTCGGGCTTTTGCAATTTCTTCTGCGGTCATGTCTGCTTTCATGACTTGCTGAGTTTTCGGTTTTTGTTGATTGGTACGCTTCTGAGCCGTGGCTGCTGAAGGGGCGATTTGAGCCAGATTCTCTTCTCGCTCTTTCTCTCGCGCTGCCTTTTTTGCTTCGAACTCTGCTCTTTCGGCCTCGGTCATATCTCGCATAGCCCATGGAATATGTTTCTCGTCTTCGCGTTTGACGGCATCTGGGTCCGGGGGCTTTGCTCGTGGATCGCGACGCTGTAATCGTACTGGTCTTGTAAATTGCTGCTCATCTCTTGGATCGATGGCTTTCTTCGAGATGAACTTTGCGACATGATGTTTCAGTCCTTCCCGCAACGCGCGCTTGGTGGTGACGAGCGGATAGTCTGTAAATGTCGAGAGTGGCGGACCGCTGAATCCATTCACGGTCATATCGTCTCGTACATTAGGTCGCTGAAGTCGAAGCGGCGCCGGTTCTGTGGCAGCTTTGATGGATGCTGGGGTAGCTGTAGTCGGTTTTGGAGCTGGCACGCCCTTTGCTGCTGCCGAATTTGGAGCTGGTCGTCCTCCTGGTGGAGGTCTCCTCTTGGGTCGGACGAGGGGATCTGCTGCTCTGGGACGACGAATTTTCATCATCGGAGCGCCTTCGGTTGCCGGTCTGTTAACCTTGGGATCTGTGGGTGTAGCCATGTTGATGGGCTGCGAGGAGTGGTGCTTTGAGAAGCTGTGGCGCGCGAAGCAGTCAACTCACCGACGGCGTAGTGATAAAGGTTGTCGCCGTTGAAGGTGAGCTGTACGTGTTTCACTTTCAACTCACTTATGTTCGATTCTGCCGTCCATGGGATGCCGCAAATGAAGGGTTGACTGTCTTGCGGCGTTGTTGTGTTCCAGGTGGTCGAGTGTAACGCGACGATGTCAGTTTCGACGTTTATCGATGAGGTCTGCTCGGGGTCGGGGAAACGCCGCGGCCTCTCTGCCTGAGGCATCAATATCGTCATAAATTTACAAATAAAGACGTTCTTTCATACATGATCTTATTTCTATTTTCATTTGAAATTCGAGGGACATAAAATCGACTAAGCCAAGATATCCACTATCTGCTCATCCTCTTCTTCTACTTCCCCCTCCTCTTCCGTAATTCTCTTTGTTTGACCAAGCATCGTATGTACTCCAGCCCTCTCCATAGCCTCTCTCTCGGCTTCATTCACTTCTCCCTCTTCTCCACGCATCAAGACCTGAACCAACCGATCACACCCTTCGCGGACTCCTTCACTCTCAACACCAGCATGACATTCCCTAATGATAGGGTAAACCTGCACCTGTCTCATCTTATCGCGCGCTTCCCGAGTCGTAGTCAACAACAAAATAGTCTCTAGATGCGCAAGGATGATTTGGTGGTCTGTCTCTCGTTGCTTATCCGGAGGCAATAATTGTAGGTCTGGCAGCATTTCCGACGACTCGTCATCGGGGTACTCTTCCGGCCCCATCATGGGAAGTAAGATATAAGGAAGCAGATTTGCGCCTTCGCCTTCTTCCTCGTTGATGAGCATGGGGTGTGACTGGACGTCAAAACAGACGTTCTTGATCGTCCACGCTACTCCTCTTCGCCGAATATCGCTTAGATGCTCCGTGAAAACCAGCAATTTTGTAACAGGAATAACCCCGTCATATTCCTGTTTCGTCGTGAAAAATTTACGCCCTTCTTCAGTCTTTGATAGGTCTGCAAAAACGTAGGCTAGATAGTCGTAGTTTGCGGCTTTGTTGAGTGCCCCCTCGGCTCCCTTGACGAAGCAGTCTAGTAATTGATCCAGCGCGTTTGTAGACGTGGATACATCGTCTGCTTTCTTTCTTGTGAGGGTGATGATGCGGCTGAAACTGTCCGCTTTTGCGAGGTTGGCTAGTAGCATTGCGATGTCGTCTGCATTTTGTTCGTTTTTATTCTGTGGTGGTAGTTAGCTTAAGTCGTTCCTTTTTCTACAAGCCGGAAATAAACCAACAGTGACTTTGGCAATCAACAGCTCCACGAAGTCATCATCATCTGCGAGAAATCTCAATATCTGCCCGTCCGCAGAGAGGTTGATTAACATTGTAAGTGCATCTTTGGCAATAGTCTAAAAATTCTTCTATCAGCAGATATATCTGATAGGCTTAGGTAGACAGTGACAAACCGGGTGATCTCGAACAAGGACTTTCAAATCTTTGATTGGCTGTAAATTCTCCCTTTTGAAAAGCGTAGGTTGACTTGAAGAGAAAATAGTGAGATTTGCAGCGGCTGCACCATATATGTTAGTGAATATGACCTCAAATAAAGTCTGGCAACCTACCAATCTGCCTAATTTGAGGGTTCGGAGAGCCGAGGAACTCTACGAGCTAAGGGAGGATAGTCAGTTGCCGTTCTAGCCAGAGTGTGATGTGATATAAAACTTGCTTCCTCTAATTCCGTGGGCATTCTGGTATGGATCGAGGGGCTCTCGAATAGCGTATTTCTATGTTTTGCTGGTAGATAGGTGATGGCCGTAATAAGCAAATCAATAACTCAAGGAACCGGATATTAGTCGATTAGATTAGGACCTCGCCTGTATGCGAATCGAGGATGAAAAGAGAATGTCTGGCAGGATATAGATTTGTGACATTTTTGTGGTGGGGAGAAATATGGCGCCGTGATTGGCCAGTGGCCACTTCTATATCTTCATTTTTTCAGCCTTTGAACATATACAACCCTGTACACGGGTACAAATATACTTGTTCTCGGTTTTCGATTGGTTGTTGTTCTGATCAATATCTGTGAGTTTCCAGTATCGGCGTTTGTTTGCATGCAAGAGTTCCATTCAATTCTCGAGTATCAATGGATCCATCGTACAATATATTGGAGACAACATGATTCTAAACAATATATGTGTCTACCACCTATCGATAATGACGCCGCAAAGTTATTTCAAGAAATTCCACACATACAACGAGGCTGCATCTCTTAGCCACGTAGCACACGAGCCGCAAATCGTATCTGCCGAGCCTGCTCCGATTCTGGATGCAGTGGCACGCCTCTCACTAATCTCTCGTGAAACTCATTTCGATACCGAAGGACCTGCTGCAGAATATATTGCTGCGCAAAATCCTCCTGCCGACGATATGCCGGCTCACCAACCACGTGTCGGATCCAGTCATCGACATCTTCGTCGTCATCGTCGTCGTTGTCAGTATACCAGATAGCCGCATCATCGAATTCGACCGCTTCCTCATAATCAGGGACAGTATCATAGTTGAACCACGGACAATCACACGTCTTCCACTTTTTGGCACATCTCATGCAGAACTCGGCTTTGCACCGGCATGTCATGTGGTTACAACCATCTTTCAACTCCACAATCGAAGAGCAATTGTAGCATCGCTGCCAGCCATTTTCCTTGGCCATTGCTTCTAATCTCTGCACATTCTCATCCTTGGGACACTCTCCCCGACTGCCATGCCATCGGCCGCGACAAAGACAGCATACTTTTGTCCTGCAGTGAGAACATTTCCCATACTTGGGCTTCCCATTGTGGTCTTTGATGATGTTACTTGTTTTGATCCATTTCCCGCACCGCTGAGAGGGACAGTAATATCTGTCCTTTGTCGTGTATTCCTCGTATTTCGAGTTCCATTTGATTCTGAAATCGCGATCGAACAAAAGTTCAACATATTTGCTCGGGATGTGGGCCTGAGTACAGCATCGGGGCGGCATGTGTTGTTGTGGATCTGTCATGGATAGTGTGAACAGTCGTCGAAGACATGTATGGCACATGTGGTGGGAACATGCTAGTTTTGCTGCTTTTGGAACTGGTATATCGTCTGACAGACAGCTTACGCAGGTCACTCTTCTTGGAATTAGCATACCCTTCTTTTGGAAAGGGGGCTGGGTTGATGCATACTTCTTGATCGATTTAACTGATCTGGTTGGCTGAACGCTCACAGGTCCGAAGAATAACGAAAGGAGACTACTGGTAGGCGCCTTTTTTTGTGACTTGCGTGTGCTGGAGATTGTCGAGCTTTTTGATAGACCTGGATCCTGTGCTGTATAGCTCGACCGCGTGTCTGTATTCCTGGCTGAGTCGGGATTATGATGTCTAACCTGTGCATCAGCAATTCAAACACATTGAGAAGCAGATATTTGATTTGAGATGATACTTTGTATGCGAACCTGGCCGATGAACCTTTGGCACCGTCGTCAACAGCACCAACGGCTCAGTCCGTCCACCGAAACGCATCCAAGAAGATCTACGCCGTTTCTCATGACGTGGAACGTGCTGCTCTACTGTTCTGGGATGTCTTCTTGATGATCCTCGATTCTCCTCTTCGAGATCGACGTGGTTGGAGTGACCTCCATGACCTCTTCTCTTCGATGATCTGTGATGAACAACACCTGAATGTGTTTGAATCCTGGAAGACATTCTGTCTTTTTACTGTATCTGCTGTCTCAGATCGATGTAGCTCGTCGAAATTGATAAAAGCAGATGGATTGGAGATGATTTGATTGTTATGCTGCAGGTTGCTCGGACAGTGATGTACGACAGACAGACAGCTGGTGTGGCCGGCCCCGTTTGGGCTCCGACAGACAACGTGATCAGACGGTACAAAAAGGTACTTTTCTATTTCAGTAGACTTGTTACCTTGATGAATTGACTGGCTTTCATTGAAGTTGATTTGGGTAGTTGACGCTCCTTCACGGCTGGGATTGCTCTACTTGAGTTTATCATCGAATCAGGGACGTCCATCGATGACCAATCAGGGCATATTTACATATATACTTACATGTATGTACATAAGTACACGCTAACATCAGAATTGCATAGAAAGAGAGAAAAACTAGGCCATTCGTTTTAAATTCTATGAACTAGGTATCAAATGCATGGGTCACATCAATACCCTTTTACATATCGCTTCAATCAATACTCCAACCGACCATGTACATGGCTCCAAAGCTCCTCAACCAGCTCCTTCTGCCCTTTACCCTCGGGCGACGGACGAACAGCCGTGTACACTCTCCCATCAATAGCCGGCGTCCAATCGCCCTTATTTCCACCCGCCATAATCCCMCCTGCCTCTTCCAAAATGATCCATCCAGCACAGACATCCCAAGCCCAACAGCCCCCTTCCCAATAACAATCCAGCACCCCGGACGCAACAGCACAGATATTCAGAGCCGCTGAGCCCAGAGACCGGATAGAATGAACCATCGCCCCACCAGCTTCACGCGTCTTCCCCAAGCTCGCGAATGTCTGTAGCTTCACATCCCAATTCGGCCCACTGCGCTCATTGCCCCATTCCAGCCCAATCAAGGCTTTATCAAGGCCATCCAACGCTTCGAGCCTATCGCCCTGTTTCAAAGGTAAAGGTGTAGTGCGATTGAGGAAAGCGCCCTGCCCCTTAATAGCGGAGTACAGTGTGGATGTAAAAGCGTTGTAGACGACCCCGACAACGGGCTTGCGCCCAATTGCGAAGCCCAGCGAGATGCAGGAACTGGGGAAGCCGTGCACGAAGTTTGTAGTGCCGTCGATTGGGTCGACGATGAAGGTTGGTGCATTGGTTAGGGGGTGGGCGGGAGAGTAGGTTTCTTCGCCGTGGAAGCTTCATTTCCACTGTCAGCGTGATGGTTTGTTGGGCTGGTGAGGAATTTGGCTTACTCGTAATCGGGATACTTGGCTTTCAGTCTCGTAGAGACCATATTCTCTACGGCCTTGTCATATTCAGTGACGAGGTCGGAGCCTTGTCCTGATTAGTATATGTACGACTTTCGGGAGGTGAAGACTGACTGTTTTTCTTCGAGTCCGTCGAATTGATTGTTGGCAGGCTGCTGGTGATTACCTTGCCAGCTTCGAAGGCGATATCGATGAGGACATCGTGAATCTCCTTGAGATTAGGAGAGGTCTGCAATGGTTGAGCCATTGTTGACTTAGAGACTGCAATAACAGAATGACGTATGTTTTGGAGGGGTCAAAAGCGGGAGGAATATCAGGCACTACTATGGCTCCCGGGATCCATCCTGTACAAGTACATAAACATAGACTCAACATTACGGTGAGAATTATCTGAATTACATTACATATCCACTCATTCATTATTGAACATTCTATCTATATACATAGCCGAAATCGTGTACTCATTATATTAATCAACACTGTGTAGTTCGTGTGCCTAGCCCAACTGCTCTTCATGATCGCTTTGTCCCTCGGACGCAGAATCCCCTCCTGAAAAGTAGCGATCAGTCCATTTCGCGGAATCAGTCGACTTTCGACTCGATTGTCTGCCTACATCAGCAAGGCGTGTTGCTGCACCATCATTTTCAGAGACCTCTGACGAATGTCCCTGTCCCTCAATGTCCGGAGGCAGACTGGCATAATGGCGGAATGGTAGCTGTTGCTGTCGAGGAGATTGACCAAACGTCTCCTCGCCCGAATCTGTCACTCTGACATCGAGAGGTTTTGCTCTTTCGCGGTTGGATTCTAGTGCATCTTCTGTTCGGGCGGAATAAGTATTGCCGAAATGGTTGTCGACCATATGTTTGACGACGGGCCAGCCGTAAGCGTTAGCGAACATGCGTCGGACGATAATGTTGTTGTGAGCGTCGGGCTCCATTCGTACAAGGACTTTCCGCCATGAAAGTCCCTGGTGATACGCTCGCGCGATTTTTTCTTCAACCCGCAAACCGCTTCCTTTGTATCCCTGAGCAGCTACTTGGTCGATATCGACGTCTGTGTCATTGTTCGAACTACGCGAGCCGCTGAATATTGTGCCTCGCTTCTTGAGCATGGGAGGTGGTATATCCTCTGGGTGATATATACGATCATGGAAAATAGTCCGTGGCCTTGATGTTGGGTCTGTGATAAACTCTGCTGGGGGCAAAGGGGGTCTAAGCACGTCACCGGCAGACTCGAAGATGGTGGTTCGGGGAGGAGCACTGAGATCTTCGTCTTCGTAGAGGGAGTTGCCCCGGACGATTGGGGGATACGACTCTACAGAGTTCATGTTATCCGTAGATTCGCCAGAAGGCGCAAGTGTTTGGCTCTGTCGGATGATCTTAGTGCTCTTTTTGCTAGAAGACGAGCTTCTGGATTGTTTCGATTGGAACATTCCAAAGAGATTGTTGAATGGACTGGGTGAAGGTGGATGATGCTCTTTAGAATTCGAACCTGTACTCACAGGCGACATTGGCTCCGGTTCTGCTTGGATCAGGCCTTCTTCGAGGATTTGGCCTGGCGTCGGTGATGGTAATGGAAGTAGACCGGGACTAGCTTGACCATGCGAGCTCAGCGTTGAAACTCCGGCGGCGTGGTAATGAGCTTGTATCTCATCAACTGCAGGTATATTGGATTGGGAACGGTGATGCTGATGATCCTGTGCAGCTGGCGAAACCGAATTGGCTCCCGTGAGTTCGGCCCACCCCCATTCTGCCATGGTGCCAACAAGACCATTTCCTCTTCGCGCCTTTTGAACTCGATCGAGGCCCCTCCAATCAAGGAAGAGCAAGCACGAAGTCCGTAATGGCACGATACCGTCATTCACCACATTCGAGTAAACTGTGCGGTTTCTGAAGCGCTGTAGAACTTGATGAGCCGGGCCAGCAGGCAATATCCGCAACAATGGCTTGGAAGCCGGTGCTTGCTCTTGTTGCGATGGGCCCGAATTGCCTGCAAACTTGCTAATGATGGCATCCCATCTGCTTCGAACTCTAGGAGACATCCAACTTAGACCAAGATCCTGTCCAGTCTTCCCGACTAACCCCAAATCTAGCGCAAAACGTACGTAGACGGGGTTCTCGTTGCTGAGTCCGAGAAAAGGTGTAGCAAGGGCGACAAAGTTAATGGGTTTGATCCGTTCAAAGAATTCAGGGGAGTGTTTTTGAATATAAGCAATCGCATATGTCTGTATAAGGCCCCCGAGCGAATGTCCAATAAAGCTGATGCTGGTGACCTGACAATCGGACGGATGTCTATCCCAAGGGTCGTAATCTATCGGAACGCCTGAGCTAGCACTCGCATTGCCCTTTTGCTTTTTCTTCTTGGTTGGTAGGTATGGTTGATCCGGATATGTCGTGAGAAGGATGTACTTGGCGAGCCGTTTCCCAAGATATTGTATTCCACGCTCTGTGCGCGTAACATTACCCGGAAATCCTCGGACAATAACTTCCTCATCTTGCTCTTCGCTGCCCTCCACCTCATCTTCTGTACTCGATTGACTTGTAGAGTCTTTTTTCGCCTTCCTAGCCTCTTCGGCAGCGGCATCAATGCTTTCTTTGAGATATAACATGTCGGCCCCAAGGTTACTGTGTAATCCATGAGTCAACACAACAAGATGAATTCGTCTCTTCTTTTTAATGGAAGCATTGCGTTCAAGTTGAGGCGAAAGACTTGTTGCGTGGACTACATGATGGCTGCGTGGTTGATTCGATAGCGCAACCAGCTTCGAATTGATTTCCTCGCGCTCTTTGAACGCGGAGCACTCGGGACTATTCCACAGACTCTTGATATCATCAAATACCAGCCTAACCGATTTCGAAAACACGCCCTTTGTCGCAATAATCGGAGCATCGCTATTTCCCCCCTTGCGCAAAATCTGATGCTCATTGATATGGGCTGGTGGAGGCACGCCGGAAGACGTTAAGGAGCCATTAATGCCAAACTCGAGTGATTTCTGGTCACGACCGACTAACAACTCGAAATGAACTGCCGCTGAGCTAGAGAATATCACCTGCGACGTAATCTCAATGATCCATGTTATGCTCTTTCGTCCTGGTTCGTCATCGCTTTCTGAGCCCAGGTTGCTGCCGCTGTGGTTGCCATGTCTAGCCCCGGGGACGGTAAGCCGCGTCTCTTCAGGCACGGGGATCTTCGCTGTCCAGCTTCCACCGGCCTTAAGATACGGCTCGTACTGAGGAATGCCCTTTGTCTCGCTGTCATGATAATGCTGATTAGGATTGAATTCAGACGGATAGCATGCTGTATAAAGTGTGTAGGGTCCATGGAGGTACGCGGCTCGTAGCGGAATAGCAGAGGTATTCTTCACTTTTACATGAAGCTCCGTTGGCGTCGGAAGTATCTGGTCCAGCGATGGCGTGTACGTCAATGTGTATCTGCAGTAATCCAAGCGATCCGATCAGCATGTGCAAGCATCATTATTTATATCATAAATTAGAGCGAACCTCACAACCTCCCCAACGCGCACATAGCCCGACTGATGCACCAACAGCATTTTATAAGCCCGGAAAGCTTCAGCTTTATCAGCGCGCCAACCGATCAAAGTATGGAATCGAGGTGAGAGGTGGACGTTATCTGAGGCTCGGTTCCATCGATCTGTATCTTCCTGGGAGAGCTGATACGTTCGCGGGGTGATGAGCATGGAGAAACGAGGTACCGACAGTTCAAAAAATGGGTCGTATTTTCGCGGATCTTATCACAGTAGTTGGTGATATGCTGTGGCAGCAGGGTCATTGTAGTTGCCCATATCAACAGGAGGTTGAGCGTGGATAGGAGGAAGCTATCATCGAGGCGTGCTTTGACCGCGGTCCCGCATGATCTTTTATGCTAGACTAAGATAGGTCAGTCGAAGATGGAGGATATGATGATAGAATATCTCTGTATTCACACGAACACAGAATGAACATGTTGCTTGTAGCTTTCAACTCTCAGCCTGATCGCAGATAACCTGGAAGAGGTTAGCCAGCGTTGCCAGCACTGGTTTCGCATGGGAGGTGGACCAAATGCGATGTGCTGATCTCCTTACTAGGAGTTATGAAAGGCATCCTCTTCAGAAGCGTGTGTGCGAATCACACTGTTGTCGCTATAATATTTTTTTCCCATCATAACGTTTGAATTATAATTATTAAATGTTCTTATTCTCTTTTGCAATTCTATATTATTCGTACTTCATTTGATCAATAGAAGACATGAGGTGGTGGATGAGTATAGCGACGTATTACGGCGTACCCTGACCTGACTTGATCTTTTACAGCAGCTACGTGATTAATTGAGCAATGTTCGATTGTCTATTTGTATGTTACTGTTGAAACGATCTACACCTTCAATCCACCTTGATAATTACAGATAAATCCAATCGATATGCAATCCATCTAAGCCAGCCATACCTAACTCCCTCCACCACATTAATAAGCATGCTTGTCACTAAGATTGACCGCTATAAAGCTCTTGGGCAGTTTTACCCTGTATTAAAAGTCAGCTAATCAGTACAATAGGTGTCATTTCAGCCTCAAGACTCACGTATCGAACTTCGCTTTCAGAGTCTCAATCACTTCCTTCCAATCCTGATGTGCCGTCAGACTTCTGCGGGGAGCACATCCGATAGCATGGCGAGAATCTAATTGAACGTCCAGAGGGTCGAAAGTGTGGCAGCCAGGGCTGATGGAGATTCGAATGGAGTACGAGAATGTATCCGTGTCGCTATCCTTGGCCTCGTAGAGCTCGAAGCAAATCTGGGACAAATAATCGAGCTCGGGAATTGCGCTTCGTTTGATCTTAGTCTGGATGCCGCCTTCCAGAATACAGTTCAACAAAGTGTAGATGTGCGATTCCTTGGTGAAATAGAAGAAGGATTTTGCATCAGGCGAGGCTTGGACTTCTTCAAGATCGCGGACGATTTCTCGCAGCAACGGCAGCGAAGTAAGCAACCCAATTTCCAGCTTCTCGCTATTCTTGATCCCATACTCCTGAGGTGTGATGTAATCAAACAAGACTTTGGCCAGTTTATACAACTCTCGCAGTTTGACAAGACGCTCGTCGGATTTTTTTCGTTTAGAGTTGGGGTTGCCATGCAGCTTGAAGTAATTATCGTAAGCATCTTCCAAGCGTCCAAACCGTCTGGACTCCACAATACTTAAAGCTCTCTTCTTGAATCCAATTCTCTCGACTAACGTGCCATTGTCGGTCTTTTCTTCGAATTTGTCACTTTCGATGACTTGTTGTGATGGCAACCCACTCGGCTCCTTGACTTTAAACCCATCGGGAGGTGTGAAAACCCAGTCCAAGAATTGACGGTTGTGTAGTGCGTCAAACTTCATACTGTCATAAAGTTCTGAAATCTTACTGGGATCGACCTTCTCTGTATCGCAAAATTCTGCAAAAAGCTTCTCCCATCTCTCTTTGAACAGTTCGGCATCTTCGCCTGTGCACCAACGACCTTGTATCGAGTCTACGTGCGGGCTTTCAGGGTTCTTGGGCGGGTTCCCGGGAATATCAACAATATCAGAACGTGCAAGCCGGCGGAAGTTGTGGCGCATCACGTCTCGATGGTATTTCATTAATTGCACCACAGTCGCAAGGACTACGGACGGTTCTGGAAAATCGTCTTTCGGCCAGGTGAATTGAGATGGTGCGGACCCTTCGCGTAGCAAAAGTTTTAGCTTCTTCTTGACTTTGTCCATGACATCTTTGGCTGCATTGGAATCATCTAAAAGATCTTTCCGCACTTGGATAAAATCTTCTGGGAGCTCTTTCTCATCCAAGAAGGAACAAGCCCAAATTTGTGCTACTAAGACTTAGACCACAGAACTTCATGGTAGAAAATCGGATTGCACTTACCACTTGTACTAACTCTAGGCTCCGAGCTGGTGAAAATGCGAACATCATTCAGGGCTTCTTTGTTCATGAGTTTCAAATCGTCTCTCATGGTCATACCCAAGTCCTGAGCTTGGTATCGGGCAGCATGTGTAGGTTCTCCTCCCCACTTAATAACTAATTGAAGCTTATCTAAGATGAGATCATTTTCAGCCGCAGAAAATCGAGAAAATGTAGGTCCCGAAATAGAGTCACTACGGGTCTGCKGCCGTGCAAGCTTCTCGCAGTCCGAGGTCAATTCTTGAGATGGTGTAGCTGGATCATCTGGAAGGGATGCACTCCTGATCTGAGGAGATGTCGGTGGATCTGCCGCACCTGACATTTCTTCTGGCCTTCGCTTTCTGAACATGGGTTTGATCTGTACTTTTGTCCCTGGCCAGTTGCCTTTCTTCTCTAGTGAAATCTTGAGAAGTTTGAGTTTGTCCATATCCTCCAAACCTTGTTTCATTGACACTCGAACAGCTTCGGCCACACTTGCAAGAGCAGCTTCACCTTTGATAACGACTTCTTCCTGATGACCTCGAAGGAGGTCGACAAAAGGCTGACTGTGGAATGTAAATTTAAACTTCTGTTTCGGAGTTCGATCAGCGTGGCGTATGACAGCCACCATACCCTTGAGTTTCCATGAATGTTTAGAAGCTGGTAACGGCACTATTTCTTCTTCGTTTGAGATTGAGAGCGCTGGCGAGTGGGTCGTTGAGGCACTGCCACTTGCGGGTAACGAAAGTTCTTCCCGAGACTGGGACAGTGAAGCTTTGACTATATCCCCGGCAGGTGCTGACGTTGGGCTGATAATATCTGAAGCCACGAAATGATCCTTAGGCGCCTGCGGTGAGCTGTGTATTCTAGACATACTCGGCGACTTCAAGATGGTTTTAAGAGCGCTGCGATGAGAACCTGAAACGCCTCTCTTAGACGAAACGTTATCCGGAGAGGGGGGCTCGGACTGCTCGAAATTCCTGTCCCTTCTGCGTCTCTCGTTAATAAACATTTCCCTGAGGATTTTTGCACACTTGTCATAATAATCGTTGTTATCCTTAACGAAACTCCAGCCATTCACGTCGATGACATAGCTTCTGTCTCCAACGCGAAGCATATCAAAACCACAGATCCGCTGGCCAAAACCGTTGGAAATCTTGGCTGCCATGGCAGCCTCTTCCTTTGTGAGATTGGTAATGTATCGCAACTCTTTTCCGTGAGTATTTCTCCGCACAACTCCGTCTACGACTGGAGACTTGCGAGTCTCGGCGTGACAGAAATCGGGTCCGACGGTATATGCTTTGACGTCCTCAGCATTATCAACCCTCAGGAACTGCTCGTAGAGATAACTAGTGCCTTTCTCCGTGATAGATCGGGGCACCACAAGACTCGGATCATATTCTGAGCTCTTGTTTCCCACCTTCCGAAACAAGCGTCTTCCGCCTCCACCATATTGTTGATCTTTCGGGAAGTAAATGTGAATATTATGATCTTCTCCACTCACGGGCTTCTCAACAAAAGGTTTTCGAATAGTTTGACCGTCAACTATAAGTGTCTCCCCATCTTCAGATAATGATATTGATTGTGACTTGACGGCTCCACCGCCGATGCCATCATCTGGACCTTCAAGCTTTACGCCAGTCAGGTGGTGAAGATGCTGGGCAAGTTCGGCTGACTCCAACACTGGGCCACCGTCGCGATTGACCTCAACTCTCATGGGCGTGGGAATACCCATTTGGTCCAGAACCTTAAGACACAGTCTGCGATCCCATAGAATCTTCTGCATCGACAGGTCGTTCACGCAGAAAGGCTTTCGCAATTTCGCGTACGCTATCGCCTTATCGAGCGGGAAGCCATCGGAGAAAAAAGCAATCAAAAAATCGCATACAGGCCAATTTTCAACTGCTTCGTCTAGAATCACTTTATCGCCAAAGACAATCACGTCCAGATCACCCTTTGATTGAAGTCGGGTCAGAATATTCTGACTCGGTTTGCTGCGCGCCTTGACATCGAGAGCACAAACGCCGATTCTACCGATATAAGGTGGGCGAGGTTCTGCTTCGCTAGCAGAGCTCGCGGCAGTGCTTCCACTTAACCTCCTTGGAGCTCTGCTCGATGAACGTGTTGGTCGCGATAACCGCCTTCCCTCGGAGGGTGTTTCATTCCGCGAAGATGATAATCCATGAGAAGTATGATTCAAGCCCGATAAAGCGTGGCCCGATCGAAAAGCGGCGGGGAAATCGGCGGATGAAACTGATGACCTCGTATAGCCCGAAGTTGTCTTTTGAGAGTCTTCGTTGGGAGCTGCTGCTGCAGGATCGTGAGGAGCATTCACAGAGCCGGCAATGCTGACTGAACCTAAGGAGCGTAAAGAGGCGAAAGACATTCGTTTTGAATCTGGATGCAAGGAGTCGGTGGTGGTGGAATTTTGCCCTGCATTGTCACACACGCCGAGCTCGTTGACGGACGAGGTAGAGCTTGACTTTAGTCGATCCGAGATGTAGGTCTGGCGGGGTTCGTCGTTGGTAATCACTGCGGAGGGAGAAAGCCGATCATCTTTGTTCGTGCCCGCAGGCACAGACAGGCCCTGTGGTGCTGACGACGTTGTTGCTGCTGTTGATGTCCCATCATTGCTGGTTGTGGTCGCTAATGTTTGGGGTTGGCCACTAGAAACACTAGCATTTTCCGACATGGTTGACGGCTCGAGCCCTAAAAAAAAGCAACGGGAGGCCAAACCGTTCTTTAAATTTGTTGCGAATAAGAACAGGAAATTCGAATCGAACAACTACAGAGCGAGAGACTAGAATTAAAATGCGAGCTGGTCGATCAAATCATTGAGAAGAAGGGAAGGTGGTGGTTGGCAGACCGCCAATCGTTGCGAGTAGTGAGGTCAGAATTGACCTTTTTTTCCCTCGAGGAAAGCAGAATTTGGGTCGACCCCATCCACTAGGGAAACTTCCTCCATCTCATCTCATCTGCTCAGCCAGCCCGCCAAACAGAGGACAGATGACTTCTTTCGTACACTCGCACCCATTTCTGACCAGGTGACAACTCACTTGAAGCAGATTTTATCACGACATTCGTTGCTCTCACGGGGTCCAGCGCAGCGACGTTATAAGGATCATGTAGAGAGCCCCTCTTTGGCAGCCCGTCTGAAACCTCCGATAGGATCAACGTCATTGCGGCCAGTATGGCGGTATACAATAGACTGTTCGTATTCAATACCTACTTTGTAGCACAAGCACGACGTACGCTCAAACCAAATGAGATCACTAGAAGGATTGCGTATGTTCTCTTTTTAGAAACAGAGCAGTTGGGGATCATTGGGGATAATTTAATTGCAAAGGAGAGAGCGACTGTCGGTATGGTAACAGTGTATGTAAGGATATGTATCGGTATTTTACCGGCCAGAAACGAAACTGTGAAGAGGTGTTTTCTGATTGGATGTACCGAGGGAGAACTGCTCTATACCATCTGCTATTGGTTGATAAGTCTCATACTTACAGCTGATCATAGTATTACCAAGGTATCAAAATTACAAATTGTTTTTATTACCGTAGCTTTTTTTCTTTCCTTTTCGCAAGCCTCCAAAAAATTTCTGGAGCGTACAACAGAGCGCGCCTTTCGACTTGCAACACGTGAACCTTCTTATTTCGTAAGGCATCATGCCTTCCATATCCGGAGATGGCTTTGACCTTCCCGTATCGAAACGACAGAGAATAGTTCAACCGCAATTGCTGTCGCAAGAAAAGAAGGAATCGCAATCCCGAATATTTTCTCATTTCAGGGTAGGCGCTATTTGGTATCTAGCATAACTACCACAACAACTTACTAACTTTCTTTTTCTGAATTACGCAGACTCTTGGCCTGGTCTCCCCAACTACAGTTCCGTTCACCTCGGTGCGTCTTGGAAAATCAACATATCAAATCACAACTTCAGTCGGAAGGGTACTCCAAACCTATGACCTCAAGCGCGGTCTGAGCTTGGTGTTTGCCAGCCAACCTCGAACTCCCGGTTTGATTACGGCGACATATGCTTGGAAGAATTATGTGTTCGCCGCTTGGGGAGGGCTACGTCCCGGAGAGGAATCAGGAATTTGGGTATTTCAACGAGGAAAGAAGATCGCTGAGCTGGAAAATGCCCCGAACACCACCGGTACCGTCTCGCGAATTCTCATTTTTGGATCCTGGATTATCGGCTGTTGCACAAGGAGTATACAAGTATGGAAGAATCCGTCTTTCGAGCATTTTACAACATTAGTACCAGAAGTTTCAAGGGGCGCTTCAGACCTGCCAGTGTTCACAGGCCATGTTTGTAACATGCCTACATATCTGAACAAGATTTTTGTTGGAAGATACGATGGTACCGTTGAGCTATGGAATGTTAGCAGTGGAAAGCTTTTGCACAGATTTGCGCCTTCAACGGCCAAGGACGATGCGGTCACTGCAATAGAAGCAACCCCTGTCCTTTCACTCATTGCTATTGCTTACCGAAGTGGCACCGTCGTCCTTCGAAATGTCGACTCCGACGAGGTACTCCTCTCCTTGAACGCATCTACCTCAAAATCATACCCAATAACTTCGATATCATTCAGAACTGATGGTATGGGAGCTGGTGAAGATGGTAGGAAGGCGGGAGTCATGGCTACGGCATCGATGTACAGCGGTGACGTTACTTTATGGGATCTGAACAAAGGAGGCAAGAAGACGGGAGTGCTCAGAAGCGCGCATGATATGACTGCTCAGAGCTCTGATACTGGTGTCAATAAGATTGAGTTTTTGGACGGCCAGCCAGTCTTAGTTTCATCTGGAAGAGACAATGCTTTGAGAACGTGGATATTCGATGATTCGCCTTTCTCGCCAATTCCGAGACCACTGCATGCCAGAGGTGGTCATGCTGCGGCGATTTGTTCCCTTCGTTTCTTGCCTTCTGCTTCCGACGGTAGCGACTCTATCGGCAAGTGGCTGCTAAGTGCATCCAGAGATCGTTCTTTCTGGGCCTTTAGTTTGCGCAAAGATAGCCAAAATGTTGAGCTTTCGCAGGGCAAAGTCAAGGCCACTGCTAAGAAACGAGGCATATCCAGCGCAGCAGAGGCGGCCGAGGAACTGAAAGCTCCCGAAATCACATCAATCGCTTGCTCACTCAATCGTGATCCTGGAATGGGGGCGAGTAGTCAGCAAGTCTGGACCAATTCGAGGGATATCAAAAAGCATCCACAGGGAGAAAATGGGTGGGAAAGTGTTGTAACAGCACATCGGGGTGACAAGTACGCACGCACTTGGTACTGGGGTAGGAAGAAGGCCGGTCGTTGGGCGCTCGAAACGAGTGATGGAACAGAAGTCAAGGTGCGTAGACACCTTCTCACCTTCGCATGTTTATACTGACTTCTTACAGAGCGTAGCAATTTCCAATTGCGGCACATTTGCTGCCGTGGGCTCCGCGGGAGGTGTTATCGACATTTACAACCTACAGTCTGGGCAGCGTCGGCAACGGTTTCCGCCATCTCCGTCATCGAAGAACAAGTTTGGCAAGATTGCAGTCTCAGGGCACACCAAGGCTGTCACTGGCCTTGCAATCGACAACTTGAACCGAAATGTTGTTAGCTGTGGATTAGACGGGAAACTCAAGGTAGGTTATACCTACGTTTCAATCTCATTTCAATACACTAATAATATTAGTTTTGGGATTTGAACTCCGGGCATCTTCTTGCAGATTTAGATTGGGCGCCTATGACAGCCATCACTGGACTACGTTTCAGCAGTATCAATGAACTTGCTGCGCTAAGCTGTGATGACTTGTCCATCCGTGTAGTAGATTTGGAAACCAAGAAAGTTGTCCGAGAACTTTGGGGCTGCCGAGGACAAATCAACGACTTTGTCTTCTCCAACGATGGCAGGTGGATCGTAGCCGCGTCTATGGACTCTATCATAAGAGTCTGGGATTTACCAACGGGTCATTTAGTTGACGTCTTCCGAGTACCAACAACATGCACCGCTCTTGCCTTTTCGGGTACAGGGGAATACCTCGCCACTGCTCATGCAGATGAGGTCGGTGTGCACATCTGGAACAACAAGAGTCTTTTTACCAACTTCAGACCTGTTCACATTGACGAGACCGCGCTAGTATCAAATGTGACCTCTGTGACATCGACTGATACAGGATCGGGCATGGTTGATGCTGCACTGATCACCGATGTGGATGTTGAAGATAAAGATAAGACGACCATATCATTCGAACAGCTTGACCGGGACATGACAACATTGAGTATTGTTCCTCGAGCTGCCTGGCAAACACTGATCAACCTAGACGTTGTCAGAGTAAGTCTATCAGATGTCACTTCTCACATCGAGCAACATGCTAATAAACAACACAGGCTCGCAACAAACCTAAAGAACCGGCCAAAGCTCCCGAAAAGGCACCCTTTTTCCTACCATCTCTTCAGGACGATCAGTCCCTAACTCTTAAAGCTGGCATTGAGGAGCAAATAGAGACGGCACCAATGCCGATCTCCAGGAGCATCCTATCACAACAGGACTCGCTTGTCAGTAAACTGTTGAGATCAGGCTCTAACAATAAGAACTTCTCACCTTTCATCGACTATTTCAAGTCCCTATCACCCGGAAAGACTGATCTCGAAATCCGCTCATTGAACGTCCAGCTATTCCCAGATGGATACTGCGAGCTCGTCAGCTTTGTGAACGCATTGACGGAGAGACTTCGCTTAAAGAAAGATTTCGAACTAGTCAACGCCTGGATGGCTGTGCTCTTGAAAGTGCATAGTGATTTGATATGTGGTGATGGTGACTTGTCGACTGCTGCGTCAGATAAGGATCTAGTAAGCGCTTTGCGTACTGCTTTGATGGATTGGAAGAAGGAGCAGGAGAGTGAGGCTAGACGTTTGTCTGAGTTGATGGGATACTGTCGTGGAATTGTTGGGTTCCTCCGGTCATCTCGATAGATAAAATAGTGTACTTTCATGTAAATAGATGTTTACTATCATCACCAGGGACGAATTGTTTCCATATAACGCTCAAGATTCTTCTATGATAATAGATCTATGTGTCTTGATCGATGACAGGGGAATGCTGGTATCTATAGCCAGCCTCTACTTAACCCCATACAATTCTCTCCTCACCTCGTAAAACGATCTCATCAACACATGGAGTGGCGGAAGCCGTGCCAAAATATCATGAAGTTGCCCAAGTGACCCTCCTCCTCCCTCAAGTGTCAACCCCTGAATGATCTGTTTAACCATGCGTAATGTATACAACACTGCTTGCAACTGTGCCAATGCATGGATATCGTCCCACACAATAGTCTCATTATAAAATCTATCGTTTTCACTGACCCGGTTGAGTCCGAGGAAGGATTTTAGTGCGGCGTGATTGATGAATGCGGAAGGATCATTGTTGGTCGTGAACCAGTCTTTATTGATCTCGTATAATGCGTATGTTCGCCAGAAGAGTGGATTTTCATAGCTTGCATGCTGATGATGATGAAGGTGATATCGTCTTTCAAAGGATTTGAGTGTTTCCAGAAAAGAGCCCAATTCCTTCTCAATTTCCCCTCCTTCGATGCTATATAGATGGATGTTATCGAAGCAGAATCTTCTCCCTCGCCGTACACATTCAGTCACAACTGTCACTTTGGACCCAGTTGATGAAGCAGCGTTGAGATTGAGTAGAGAATACGCAAGTCTTCTGATTTCTACACTTTCGGCCCAGGCACACTTTCGCGAATGGTCTTCCACTAGGAAAGGTAGATATATCCTAGGCGCTTGGTTCTGATCCTGAAAAGTGCTATTGGTCCAGGGACATTGCATATATAGTTCTGATATTCTTGTATCGAGATTTTGTAGAGTCTGTGCCTCTGAGGGATCATATTGAAGGACGTTTTGCAGGTCGTATTCCTCCAGAAATGTGAGGTAGGCCGGGGTCTTTGAGCTCGAGCCCGATGCTATTTTTGCACGACGGACAAGCTCGGCGAGTTTAGATCGGGAGCTTTGGTTCAGTTCGTGGGCGAGGTAGGATAATGCAGGGATGCCCAGGCGGTCTGCGATTGAGGCGGGACGGTATTTCATGGCTTTAATGGTCATATGCGATTCAGCTAAGCCGGTCTCATCCCCGTATCCCTCGACGCGAATTGTATCAAAGAATATAATGGCGCTATCAAGTCCAGTTTCAAAGAGGAAGAGATCAGAGTCGCTTGTGAGTATCGCAGTGCCTGGATTTTGCGCCGCCAGAGCAGCACAGAATACATCGGCTTCTCCGGGAATGATCTCAGTGAAATCCGACCAGGGATGACATTTATCTTTGTATAAATCAAACAGGGTCCGGGGTAGATACGATTCCATCGCTGAACAAGTCCATCGTGTCTTCAGATCTTCGACTACAGCAGAGACCATGAACGGATTTCCTGGCAAAAGGGACCGTTTGAAAGAAGTATGGGAATCCTGCAAAAGCCTGACGGGATCAATCCTCACCGATTTGCGGTCGATTGAAGACCACCTGAACCCTTCCCGATGGCTCAGGCAAAAGATCTCCAACTGTTTCCTCGACGCCTCCAGTCTCGACAGTCTAGTCTCGGCTTTATTCAAGGGCAGAGCACCATCGAAATATATCTTGAGACTAGGATCATACTTGATACTTTAGTGGAACTACTTTCTACTCGGTTTCAAGCAGTGAGCACATACATATTTACACCCGAGGCCTGCAGTAGAACGAGATAGGTCATGACCGCCACACTGACCTCATCGCAGCTGGGCTGGCGTTCCACTTGGCTCAGACTGTTGCTAGCCTGTGATAACAGCACAGAGTGTACATAATACACAAGCCCAGGGCCATCAATGACAACAGACTTTACAGTCTTGCATGAGGGGCCCTGGCCATTCCCTAGGAGAGTCGATTCCGAGAAGGAAGCGAGATGTCGCGTTAAGTACGGAATTCCCATTCTCTGTGAGAAACTTCGTGGCTGTGATTCCTAATATAGTTCATTCTTGTCATTTCCAGTCAAAAGAGGCACTGCGAGCAGTCAGTCCAGCAGTCCTAATAGACAAGACTGAACGAATGAAGTTGTTTTAAGCATCAAGACAGTCGATACGAGAAAATACGCGCCGAAAAAATTCACACTATATGATTGTGGGGCGGCTTGGCTTATTTGCCATCAATGATTGGTCCGATAAGGAAGTACGGTATTACCCAAACACAAAATTTATCCTGTTCGAATTCTGCGATAAGAATTTTTGTTGACCTCACCCATACCAAGTCGGCACTTCTGCGCTGTTCACCTCGAGTCTTTCAGCAAACAAAACGACAACTCAGTCGCTGTATTCCTGAGTTTGAACCTACGATAATACACAATGGGCGTCAAGAAGAAGGTCCGCAAGTTTGCTCAAGTCAAGCGCGCCATCACACTGCGAGACAGTCGATTGTGAGTGTAGCTGGATCCTCTTCTCGTACTCGTGTGCCTAACCGATTCTCTCCAGAAAACCTCAAGAAGCAGAAAAAGACAAGAAAAAGGACGATAATGTTGTCAGAGAAATGTCAGTTTTCCAATTGTCCGAGACAAGACATAGAGGGTGCTAACAGGCCGGTAATAACAGCCCTCAAGTTTCCTCGTCACTTTTCTTCCAATACAACACGGCCTTGACCCCTCCATACTCGATTCTGGTCGATACCAACTTCCTCTCCCACAGCGTGCAACATAAACTAGAAGTGATCCCGACAATGATGGACTGTCTGTACGCCAAATGTACACCGGTTATTACAGACTGTGTGCTGGCGGAGTTGGAAAAACTAGGCCCGAAATATCGACTAGCGTTACGCATTGCGAAGGACCCTCGGTTCGAACGGATAAAATGTGATCACCGGGGTACTTATGCGGATGACTGCTTGGTTGATCGAGTGATCAAGCACAGAGTCTACATTGTAGCGACGAATGATAAAGATTTGAAGAGAAGAATACGGTAAGAAGGCATCAAGCCTCTCGAGATTCTGTTGTATTGAATTTGGCTGACGTTTGCCTGCAGCAAAATCCCTGGTGTGCCGATTATGAATGTGGCTCGAGGTAAATATGTCATTGAGCGTCTTCCTGATGCTCCGGAGAAGTGATCAAATAGGCGCGGGGTTCTCCCKCTGTGAGGTTTATGGGCTCTGATTTGGTCATCGAGCATTGCATCTACGGCGTTACGGTTTTTAGGGGTATCTTACTATGGAAACAGCAGCTCTTTTACGTGAAGAAGGTCTAGTAACCACCATGAATATTACCCAAAATTCGATTCCTGTTATTTTTCAGCCTTCCTCACCTACTCACTAGCATTCCCACCAACCTTGTTGCTTCGAAGGTCACACTCTGTATTCCTTTTGCGCCGCAAGACTCAGCGTCGTGCATGACAAGCTGTAGATTCTGTTGTGTTTCCGAGAAGTGCTACGCTAAGCAGGCTAGGACTAGACCAGTAAGGGCACTGAGCAGTCTAGTGTATCATTGAAAGTAAAAGGATCGTTTTCGAAATCTTCTCGAGCGAGCAGAATTGGCGAGTGGAGGGGTTTTCGCTGACATCGTGACCATTGCCACTGTCGACCTTATTGATCTCACCGCTATCAACGCTATCATATTCAATAGGTGATGACTTTTCTATTCATCTAACGATTCTTGAGAACTAGTGCGCGATGCAACGTCCGAAAGCTGGGTGTTGAAGTTGCAAAGTTGTCATCTCACTGCATCATGATGTTCGTGTCGGGTGTAGCTGCGTCACTACGTAACTACATTGCTCGTCACGCTGTGCTTCGCGGATGCGCATTTGTTCACGGCTCTCTTCGTAGTGACGTCGTTCATTCCCGCGCTCTACGGCTTGTTGGCGACGTTCATGTTCTAGCTGCTTCACTATACGCCTTTGCTAAGCCTGCCCTTGTTGCATAAGTGTTACTCCTGCAGAACTTGTTGTTGGCGGTGATCCCGCGTGCTTGTAGTATTGTTGATGGTCAATCTGAGGCTTTTTCTGTGCGTTCTAAATCTGAAGTATCTGGAAAAGCTCAACCGCTGAATCGTTTATTGCAGTCATTGTCCTAACGGATGTCAGAAAGAATACACCCACTTCTGAACTTTTTCAGTCGGATGTTGCAGTTGGCTACATTCTGAAATTTGTGCGCTCATTCTCTCTCTCTCATTGACTGCTCATAAGAAGCAGCACTAGGCAGTTTTTCCATATTCAAGATGAAGAGAGGGCACACAGGGAATAGCGGTTCACTTCTTCCAATACAACGAAACAACCATCTTTCACCCTAGAAATCTATGACAGCAATGGAACCGACTTCCACACGCTAAAATAAGATATTTGGTGACGGACGACATGGCTAGCCCATATCAAGATATCTAGACGGTTATAAGGAATTAGCACTAACACCTAAAGAGCTCAACACTCAATATGATCAACAGTTTTACATTCAGAATCAACAACGAAAGAAAGATCGATCTTTCAATTAGAGCTACGAGTTGTAAATAGTGCTAATAGATCCATGCCTTTATTAAAGTACTAACACTTTGTAATCCATCAAATCAAATGTTTCTATCTAATCATCCAAAGTTTTTTTTGCCCTCCCCAAAATTTAAATAAAATAATTATATATAATCTCGTCGTTGAAAAAGGCTGAGAACTATATAATGCGAAAAATTGCGGCGGCCATCAACTGCCTGGTTATCTCAATCGGTAGAGTGTCAGACTCTTATCTTTCGAGGCATCTGAACGTTGCGGGTTCGAGCCCCGCATCGGCTTTTTTTTTCAATTTCTCTTAGGGGTGAGCCCCTAGGCCCTAGGCCTAGGGCTTTACCCGAGCATGTGTCTGTCATAACCCATAAGGTTGTATATAGATGTTAAATATGAATAAATAATAATATCTAAAAAGATTAAGATATTATCTAAATATATAATAGTAAAATTATATAAATAAAATAATATTATATTATTAATATACTATTAGAATATTACTAATATATTAGTAAGTCTAAATAATATAATTATTTAAAATAACTATATTTTATTTTAAATATTATTTTTTATTTTTTATTTTTTTTAATTTTAAAGTAATTATACATATTAATAACATTAAATTTAATAAATT